>NC_091473.1:136604639-136839639 GCF_036971445.1 Narcine bancroftii | reverse complement strand
AAAACCTCAAAAAAATCCACGTGTAGCACCCTTTTACCTTCCTCAATTTCCTTCATCACCTCCTTGGAAAACTCAATCATGAACATGGGGCGAGCCCTAGGACTGCGGTGTGGAGGCTTCCCTAAACAAGGAAGGCACTGTTCAATGGAGGAGTAACAAGCCTCCACTCATTCTCCAGCCCTGGCCCACACAAAGACAGGAGTGGGGTTCCATTCACAGTCCAGTGACCCATCATCCATCTCAGCCATGTTAACGGCTCCACTCACCAGAAAGTCCCGGACCCTCCAAACTCTCCCTCTTTCCCTTTCCACTGCCCATCACACCCACCGCGCCCTCCTCCAGTCAGAGAGAAACTTTCGCTGTCCTGACCATCTCCCGCTTGCTTCCACCGATCCCCTCGTAACCCCCCCTTCTCCACCACCAGCATCCACCAATCACCTGCCAATGCCATCTCACCCGCCTCCTGTATCAACCAATCACCTGCCAGTCCCCTTTCCCTGTATCCGCAAATATCTAGACTGATATATCTAGGAACCAACTCGGGAGCAGGCCATTTTAGATTGGGTATTATGCAATGATAAGGGGATAATCAACACTCTAGTTGTGCGAGGCCCTTTGGGTAGGAGTGATCACAATATGATCGAATTCTCACTCGACATGGAGAGTGATGAAATTAAAACCGAGACTAAGGTCCTGAATTTAAATAAAGGGAATTATGATGGTATGAGACGGGAGTTGAGTAAGATTGATTTCGTGGTTTATGGGGGAGTTGACTGTGGATAGGCGATGGACAGCATTCACAGATCTAATCGAGAAATTGCAAAAATCGTTTATACCGGTTTGGCATAAAAATAAACCAAAAAAGGTGACTCTATATAACCACTTACAGCACAGAACAGGCCAGTTCAGCCCTACTAGTCAAGGCCTTAGCAAATCCCCACCCTCCTAGTCCCAGTGACCAGCACCCGGTCCATACCCCTCTAGTCCCCTCCTATTCATGTAACGATCCAGTCTTTCCTTAAACGTAACCAATGATCCCGCCTCAACCACGTCTGTCGGAAGCTCATTCCACATCCCCACCACCCTTTGCATAATGAAATTTCCCCACATGTTCCCCTTAAAATTTTCCCCCTTCAATCTTCAACCATGCCCTCTCGTTTGAATCTCCCCCACTCTTAATTGAAAAAGCCTATCCACGTTTACTCTGTCTGTCCCTTTTAAAATCTTAAACACCTCTATCAAGTCCCCTCTCAATCTTCTACGCTCCAAAGAAAAAAGCCCCAGTCTGCAATACCTTTCCCTGTAACTCAAACCCTGAAATCCTGTCAACATTCTCGTGAACCTTCTCTGCACTCTCTCTATTTTGTTTATATATCTCCGATAATTTCGTGACCAAAACTGTACATAGTACTCCAAATTTGGCCTCACCAATGCCTTGTACAATTTCATCATAACCTCCCTACTCTTGAATTCAATACTCAAATTTATGAAGGCCAACATTCCAAATGCCTTCTTCACCACACCATCCACCTGAGTATCAGCCTTGAGGTTACTATTTACCAGAACTCCTAAATCCCTTTGTTGCTCTGCACGCCTCAATTGTCGACCATTCAATGTATATGACCTATTTAAATTTGCCTTTCCAAAATGCAGCACCTCACATTTATCTGTATTAAATTCCATCAGCCATTTCTCAGCCCACACCTCCAGCCTTCCTAAATCACCTTTTAATCTACGGTAATCCACCTCACTGTCCACAACACCACCGACCGTTGTGTCATCCGCAAACTTGCTTATCCAATTCTCCACCCCTACATCCAGATCGTTAATATATTTAACAAATAATAGTGGACCCAGGACCGAACCCTGAGGAACTCCACTAGTCACCGGCCTCAAATTGGACAAACAATTTTCTACCACGACTCTTTGACACCTCCCATCCAACCATTGCTGAATCCATTTCACTTCCACCTTATTTATACCTAATGCCTCTACCTTTTTTCCTAACCTCCTGTGGGGAACTTTGTCAAAAGCTTTACTAAAGTCCAAATAGACAACATCCACAGCTTTCCCTTCATCAACCATTTTTGTAACCCCCTCGAAGAACTCAAAATGTTTTGTCAAGCATGATCTACCCCTGACAAAACCATGCTGATTACTCCCTCGCAATCCCTGAACCTCCAAATAATTGTAAATACCATCGCTCAGAACACTTTCCATCAACTTGCCCACCACAGATGTCAGACTCACAGGCCTAGAATTCCCAGGTTTACATTTAGACCCTTTCTTAAACAGCGGAACAACATGCACCACCCTCCAATCCTTTGGCACCACCCCCGTGGCCAGTGACATCCTAAATATCTCTGTTAATGGCCCCACTAACCGTCCACTAGTCTCCCTGAGTGTCCTAGGGAATATTTTGTCCGGTCCAGGAGATTTATCCACCTTTATCTTTTTTAACACAGCCATCAATACCTCCTCGGTTATCCTTATATGCTTCATGACCTCCCCACGATTCTTCTTTACTTCAACTGGTTCAACATTTTTTTCCTGAGTGAAATCATTCAAAATTTGCCCCATTTCCTCTGACTTCTCACTCAGCCTACCCTCGCTATCTACAAGGGGACCAATTTTATCCCTCACTAATCTTTTACTTTTAATGTACTTATAGAAACCCTTTGAATTTATTTTTACTCTGTCAGCCAAAACCTCTTCATGCCTTTTTTTGGCCTTCTAATTTCTTTCTTAAGATTCCTTCTACACTCCTTGTAGTCCTCCTTCAACTTCTCAGCTCCCTGCTCTTTATACCTCTTGTACACCTCCCTTTTTCTCCTAACCAAATTTCCAATATTCCTCGAAAACCAAGCCTCCCTCTGACTTCCAGCCTTTCCTTTGATCCACACTGTAAAATAACTACGCTGTACCCTCAAAATTTCTTACTTGTATATCCTCCATTTTTCATTTACATCCATACCTGAAAATATCCTGTCCTGCTCAATACGCCCCAAATCCCTTCTTATTCCTTCGAAATTTGCTCTTTTCCAATCCAGAACCTCAACTGATCTATCACATCTAAAACAAATGTATCCAGGAATATTAAGATGCCAGTTGCAATATCGTGACCCCAAGTATCTGTCCATGCTCTCAGCTCATCTACCTTGTTCACTATGCTTCTTGCATTAAAATATATGCATCTCAGAGAATGACCCTCACATATATTCTCTTTTTTACCTTCTACCCTAATCTCCATCCTACCTTTCTTATCTTTTTTATTCCTAGCTAGGTGGCCATACTCCCTGGACACTGCTCTCACACTCTGTTCCCGACCCCCCTGCCAAACTAGTTTAAACCTTCCCCCACAGCTCTAGCTAATCTGCTTGCCAGCACATTGGTCCCCCTCCAGTTCAAGTGGAGTCCGTCCCTCTTGTAACAGTTCCGACATTCCCCAGAAGAGATCCCAATGATCCAGAAATCTTATCCCTTTCACACTGCATCATCTCTTTAGCCACGCATTCAACCTCCACATCCTCCTATTTCTACCCTCACTAGCTTGTGGCACGGGCAGCAATCCAGAGATTACTACCTTGGAGGTCCTGTTTTTTAACTTCCTACCTAATTCCACATAATCCTGGTTCAGGACCTCATCCCCACTTCTAACTAAGTCATTGGTCCCCACATGGACCACGACTTCTGGCTGTTCTCCTTCCCCTTGCAGAATGCAATGTACTCGATCAGAGATATCCCTGACCCTGGCACCAGGGAGGCAACATACCAACCTGGATCCCCGATCTCATCCCACAAACCTTCTATCTGTCCCTCTGACTAATGAATCCCCAACTACAAGAATCCTATCCTTATCCTTCTTTCCGATCTGAACCTCAGGGGCAGCCCCTGTGCCAGCGACCTGACACCCACGAATCGTCCCTGATAGGCTGTTCAACCCAGCAGTATCCAAAGCCAAATACATGTTGCTGAGGTGCACTTCCACAGGGGTACTCTGCACTGGCGCTCTCCCTCCTTTCCTCACAGTCACCCAATTCCCTGACTCCTGCCTTCTAGGGGTGACTGTCTCCCTGTAACTCCTCTCTATCACTGCCTCTGCTTCCCTTATGATCCTCAGTTCATCCATTTGCAGCTCAAGCTCCCGAACACGGTCACTCATTATATACAATAGGATGCACCTTTTGCAGATGAAGTCATCAGGAACAGCTGTGCAGTCTCTGATTTCCCACATCCCACAATTGGAACACTTAACTACCCCAACTGACTCCATTTCCTCCTTTCTTACTATAACACCCTTGACTAATAAGTTACTTCTTAGCCCCTGCTCACCGAAGTCCCTCGAGCCAAAGTCCCTACTCCTTCACTGGGCCACTCCTCGAGCCAAAGTCCCCACTCCTTCACTGGGCCACTCACTCACTTCGACGCTCCACGCTGGCAGCTCCCTCCTTTTCTACTCCTTTTATTAGCCCCTTACCAATTAACCCCAATTAACTCCCGGCTCCTCCTCCTCCTCCTCTCACCTGACACCAGGCACTGACTCACTGTCTCCTCCGACCCCAAGTCTGACCTGACCGTGGATAACAAGGGAAATTGGAGACAGTATTAGGTCCAAAGAGAGAGCATATCCATTGGCCAAAAAAATTACCACAGCCAAACAGTGGGAGCAGTTCAAGATGCATCAAAGGAGGACAAAGGGATTAATCAAGAGAGCAAAAATAAATTACGAAAGTAAGCTTGCAGCAAATATAAAAACCGACTGCAAAAGCTTTTATAAATATGTCAAGAGGAAAAGATTGGTGAAATCCAGAGTAGGTCCTTTGCAGTCGGAATCAGGGAATATCTAATGGGGAATAAGGAAATGGCAGACCAATTAAAATCTTACTTTAGTTCTATTTTTACAAGAGAGGATACAAATAACCTCCCAAGGATGTTGGGAAACATAGAGACTAATGCAAGTGAGGAACTGAAAGAAATCAGTATCTCTAAGGACATGGTCTTGGGGAAATTGATGGGACTGAACGCAGATAAATCCCAAGGGCCCGATAATCTACATCCTAGGGTACTTAAGGAAGTGAACATTCAGATAGCAGATGCTTTAAGAATTATTTTCCAGAACTCAATAGACTCAGGATCAGTACCCATGGATTGGAGGGTAGCTAATGTTACCCAACTATTTAAAAATTGGAATAGAGAAAACGCAGGGAATTATAGGGCTGTGAGCCTGACATCAGTAGTGGGCAAAATGATGGAATCCATTATTAAGGATGTAATAGCGGAGCATATGACTAGCAGAGAAGGGATCGGACGGAGTCAACATGGATTTACAAAAGGTAAATCGCGCTAAACAAATCTATTGGAAATCTTCGAGATTGTGACAGGTAAAATAAATGGGGGAGAGCCAGTGGATGTGGTCTACCTGGACTTCCAAAAGGCCTTCGATAAGGTCCCGCATAAACCACTGGCTTCCAAAATCAAGGCTCATGGGATTGGGGGCAAAGTATTGATGTGGTTGAGAACTGTCTGGCAGGTAGAAGACAGAGAGTTGGGATAAATGGCTCGTTTTCTGAGTGGCAGGCGGTGACCACTGGGGTGCCACGGGGATCTGTACTGGGACCCCAGCTGTTCACAATTTACATTAATGATTCAGATAAGGGGATTGGATGTAATATCTCCAAATTTGCAGATGACACTAAGCTAGGAGGGGTTGTGTGCACGGAAGAGGGGGTCAGGAAGCTCCAGTGTTATTTGGATAAATTGAGGGACTGGGCAGATCCATGGCAAATGCACTACAATGTGGATAAATGTGAGGTGATCCACTTTGGTGATACAAACCGCAGGGCAGATTACTATTTGAATGGCAATAGATTAAGAGATGGGGAAGTGCAGAGAGACCTAGGGGTACTTGTACACCAGTCTCTGAAGGCGAGCATGCAAGTACAGCAGGCAGTTAAAAAGGCAAATGCTATGTTGGCCTTCATATAAAGAGTGTTTGAGTATAGGAACAAGGATACCTTACTGCAGCTGTACAGGGTTTTGGTGAGACCCCACCTGGAGTATTGTGTGCAGTTTTGGTCACCTTATCTAAGGAAAGAAGTTCTTGCAATGGAGGGAGTGCAGAGGCGATTCACCAGGCTGATACCTGGAATGGCAGGAATGACTTATGAGGAAAGATTGCGCAAATTGGGATTGTACTCGCTGGAGTTTAGAAGATTGAGAGGGGATCTCATAGAGACATATAAAATTCTGGCAGGACAGGACAGAATGGATGCAGATTGGATGTTTCCAAGGATGGGAAAATCCAGAACCCGGGGCCATGTTTTGAGGATAATAGGCAAACCATTTAGGGCCGAGATGAGGACGAATTTCTTTACCCAAAGGGTGGTGAATCTGTGGAATTCATTGCCACCCAGGGCAGTAGAGGCAGGTTCATTAAATATATTTAAGAGGGAATTAGATCTATTTCTTCAGTATAAGTGTATTAAAGGTTACGAAGAGAAGGCGGGGACGGGGTACTGAACTTAAAGATCAGCCATGATTTTGTTGAATGGCGGAGCAGGCTCGAAGGGTCGAATGACCTACTCCTGCTCCGATGTTTCTATGTTTCTATCCTGACAGTTCCCTTCCCCTTCCACCTGTCTTCACCAAGCACCTCGCTTTTCCTTTCCCACATATATCCACCAATCAGCTCTCTCACCCTCTCCCACCTTCTGCTGCAGGTCTCATCTGGACGGGCAGGACTGGGTGAAGGGTAGGGTGAGGTTGGGTCTGACCCACCCCACCACTCCTGACTCAACATTGCTTACCTTGATCATCTTCACCAGCTGCTCCACCCCACTGTCCCTGGGGAAGATGAGCTGTCCCAATAACAGCTCAGCCAACACACAGCCAGCTGAATAGATATCTGCAAGAGAGGGAAGGCCTGGAGTCAATGTCACAGGGTACCGAGGTTCGTGAGAGATGGTGGAGTTGAGTGTGGGTACTGTCCCATTGAACAACCCGGGGTCAGACACAGGGTGAAGCTCTGAGATGTGCAGAGCAACAAAGACAGTACCCCGCTTCCGCATGCTCTCCGTAAGCTTCAATACCCTTATACATAAGAAATAGATCTAATTCCCTCTTAAATATATTTAATGACACACTCTGAGGCACCTCACCCTCCCTCTCCCTCGTACTTCTTACCCTATATAACCATATAACCACTTACAACACAGAACAGGCCAGTTCGGCCCTACTAGTCCATGCCGTAGCAAATCCCCACCCTCCTAGTCCCACTGACCAGCATCCGGTCCATACCCCTCCAGTCCTCTCCTATCCATGTAATGATCCAGTCTTTCCTTAAACGTAACCAATGATCCCGCCTCAACCACGTCTATAGGAAGCTCATTCCACATCCCCACAACCCTCTGCGTAAAGAATTTTCCACTCATGTTCCCCGTATAATTATCCTTCAATCTTAAACCGTCCTCGAGTTTGAATCTCCCACTTTCTTAATTGAAAAAGCCTATCCACATTTACTCTGTCTGTCCCTTTTAAAATCTTAAACACCTCTATGAAGTCGCCCCTCAATCTTCTACGCTCCAGAGACAAAAGCCCCAGTTTGCACAACCTTTCCCTGTAAATCAAACCTTGAAATCCTGTCAACATTCTCATGAACCTTCTCTGCACTCTCTCTATTTTGTTTATATCTTTCCTATAATTTGGTGACCAAAACTGTACACAGTACTCCAAATTTGGCCTCACCAATGCCTTGTACAATTTCACCATAACCTCCCTACTCTTGAATTCAATACTCCAATTTATGAAGGCCAACATTCCAAATGACTTCTTCACCACACCATCTACCTGAATATCAGCCTTTGAGGGTACTATTTACCATAACTCCTAAATCCCTTTGTTGCTCTGCACGCCTCAATTGTCGACCATTCAATGTATATGACCTATTTAAATTTGCCTTTCCAAAATGCAGCACCTCACATTTATCTGATTTAAATTCCATCAGCCATTTCTCAGCCCACACCTCCAGCCTTCCTAAATCACCTTTTAATCTACGGTAATCTACCTCACTGTCCACAACACCACCGACCTTTGTGTCATCCGCAAACTTGCTTATCCAATTCTCCACCCCTACATCCAGATCGTTTATATATATAACAAATAATAGTGGACCCAGGATAGAACCCTGAGGAACTCCACTAGTCACCGGCCTCCAATTGGACAAACAATTTTCTACCACGACTCTCTGACACCTCCCATCCAACCATTGCTGAATCCATTTCACTACCACCTTCTTTATACTTTATGCCTCTACCTTTCTTCCTAACCTCCTGTGGGGAACTTTTTCAAAAGCTTTACTAAAGTCCAAATAGACAACATCCACAACTTTCCCTTCATCAAACTTTTCTGTAACCCCCTCGAAGAACTCAAAATGTTTTGTCAAGCATGATCTACCCCTGACAAAACCATGCTGATTACTCCCTATCAATCCCTGTACCTCCAAAAATTTGTAAATACCATCCCTCAGAACACTTTCCATCAACTTGCCCATCACAGACGTCAGACATACAGGCCTATAATTCCTAGGTTTGCATTTGGACCCTTTCTTAAACAGAGGAACAACATGCGCCACCCTCCAATCCTTTGGCACCACCCCCGTGGCCAGTGACATCCTAAATATCTCTGTTAATGGCCCCACTAACCGTCCACTAGCCTCACTGAGTGTCCTAGGGAATATTTTGTCCGGTCCGGGAGATTTATCCACCTTTATCTTTTTTAACACAGCCATCACTAACTCCTCGGTTATCCATATATGCTTCATGACGACCCCACTATTCTTCTTAACTTCAACTGGTTCAACATTTTTTTCCTGAGTGAATACCGAGGCAAAGAAATCATTCAAAATTTCCCCCATTTCCTCTGACTTCTCACTCAGCCTACTCTCGCTATCTACAAGGGGACCAATTTTATCCCTCACTAATCTTTTACTTTTAATGTACTTATAGAAACCCTTTGGATTTATTTTTACTCTGTCAGCCAAAACCTCTTCATGCCTTTTTTTGGCCTTTCTAATTTTTTTCTTAAGATTCCTTCTACACTCCTTGTAGTCCTCCTTCAACTTCTCAGCTCCCTGCTCTTTATACCTCTTGTACACCTCCCTTTTTCTCCTAACCAAATTTCCAATATTCCTCAAAAACCAAGCCTCCCTATGACTTCCAGCCTTTCCTTTGATCCACACTGGGACATAACTACTCTGTACCCTCAAAATTTCTTATTTGAATATCCTCCATTTTTCATTAACATCCTTACCTGAAAATATCCTGTCCCACTCAATACTCCCCAAATCCCTTCTTATTCCTTCAAAATTTGCTCTTTTCCAATCCAGAACCTCAACTGATCTATCACATCTAAAACAAATGTATCCAGGAATATTAAGGTGCCAGTTGCAATATCATGACCCCAAATATCTGTCCATGCTCTCAGCTCATCTACCTTGTTCACTTTGCTTCTTGCATTAAAATATATGCATCTCAGAGAATGACCCTCACATATATTCTCTTTTTTACATTCTACCCTTATCTCCATCCTACCTTTCTTATCTTTTTTATTCCTATCTAGGAGGCCATACTCCCTGGACACTGCTTTCACACTCTGTTCCCCACCCCCCTGCCAAACTAGTTTAAACCATCCCCCACAGCTCTAGCAAATCTGCTTGCCAGCACATTGGTCCCCCTGCAGTTCAAGTGGAGTCCGTCCCTCTTTTACAGGTCCGACCTTCCCCAGAAGAGATCCCAATGATCCAGAAATCTTATCCCTTGCCCCCTGCACAATCTCATTAGCCACGCATTCATCCTCCACATCCTCCTATTTCTACCCTCACTAGCTCGTGGCACGGGCAGCAATCCAGAAATTACTACCTTGGAGGTCCTGTTTTTTAACTTCCTACCAAATTCTACATAATCCTGTTTCAGGACCTCATCCCCACTTTTAAGTAAGTCATAGGTCCCCACATGGACCACAACTTCCGACTGTTCTCCTTCCCCTTGCAGAATGCAATGTACTCGATCAGAGATATCCCTGACCCTGGCACCAGGGAGGCAACATACCAACCTGGATCCCCGATCTCATCCCACAAACCTTCTATCTGTCCCTCTGACTAATGAATCCCCAACTACAAGAATCCTATCCTTATCCTTCTTTCCCTTCTGAATCTCAGGGGAAGCCCAGTGTCAGACACCTGACCCCCACGACTCGTCCCTGATAAGCTGTTCCCCACAGCAGTATCCAAAGCCAAATACATGTTGCTGAGGGGCAATTCCACAGGGGTACTCTGCACTGGCGCCCTCCCTCCTTTCCTCACAGACACCCAATTCCCTGACTCCTGCCTTCTAGGGGTGACTGTCTCCCTGTAACTCCTCTCTATCACTGCCTCTGCTTCCCTTATGATCCTCAGTTCATCCATTTGCAGCTCAAGCTCCCCAACACGGTCACTCATGATATACAATTGGATGCACCTTTTGCACATGTAGTCGTCAGGAACAGCTGTGCAGTCTCTGATTTCCAACATCCCACAATTGGAGCACTTAACTACCCCAACTGACTCCATTTCCTCCTTTCTTACTATAATACCCTTGACTAATAAGTTCCTTCTTAGACCCTGCTCACCGAAGTCCCTCGAGCCAAAGTCCCTACTCCTTCACTGGGCCACTCCTCGAGCCAAAGTCCCCACTCCTTCACTGGGCCACTCCTCGAGCCAAAGTCCCCACTCCTTCACTGGGCCGCTCCTCGAGCCAAAGTCCCCATTCCTTCACTGGGCCACTCCTTGAGCCAAAGTCCCCACTCTTTCACTGGGCCACTCGTCGAGCCAAAGTCCACACTCCTTCACTGGGCCACTCCTCGAGCCAAAGTCCCCACTCCTTCACTGGGCCACTCCTCGAGCCAAAGTCCCCACTCCTTCACTGGGCCACTCCTCGAGCCAAAGTCCCCACTCATTCACTGGGCCACTCCTTGAGCCAAAGTCCCCACTCCTTCACTGGGCCACTCCTCGAGCCAAAGTCCCCACTCCTTCACTGGGCCACTCACTCACTTCGACGCTCCACGCTGGCCGCTCCCTCCTTTTCTACTCCTTTTATTAGCCCCTTACCAATTAACCCCAATTAACTCCAAGCTCCTCCTTCTCCTCCTCTCACCCGACACCAGGCACTGACTCACTGTCTCCTCCAAACCCGAGTCTGACCTGCCTGAGCCCAAGTCCCGGTAAGTGCAGCTTTTATTTGACTCACCCTCTGATTCTGTCTCTTGGCTCCTCCTCCTCTCACCTGACACCAGGCACTGACTCACTGTCTCCTCCGACCCCAAGTCTGACCTGACCGCGGATAACAAGGGAAATTGGAGACAATATTAGGTCCAAAGAGAGAGCATATCAATTGGCCAAAAAAATTACCACAACCGAAGACTGGGATCAGTTCCAGATGCATCAAAGGAGGACAAAGGGATTAATCAAGAGAGCAAAAATAAATTACGAATGGAAGCTTGCGGAAAATATAAAAACCGACTGCAAAAGCTTTTATAAATATGTCAAGAGGAAAAGATTGGTGAAATCCAGAGTAGGTCCTTTGCAGTCGGAATCAGGGAATATCTAATGGGGAATTAGGAAATGGCAGACCAATTAAAATATTACTTTAGTTCTGTTTTTACAAGAGAGGATACAAATAACCTCCCAAGGATGTTGGGAAACATAGAGACTAATGCAAGGGAGTAACTGAAAGAAATCAGTATATCTAAGGACATGGTCTTGGGGAAATTGATGGGATTGAAGGCCCATAAATCCCAAGGGCCTGATAATCTACATCTTAGGGTACTTAAGGAAGTGGCCATTCAGATAGCAGATGCTTTAAGAATTATTTTCCAGAACTCGATAGACTCAGGATCAGTACCCATGAATTGGAGGGTCGCTAATGTTACCCCACTATTTAAAAATTGGGGTAGAGAAAAAGCGGGGAATTATATGCGGGTGAGCCTGACATCAGTAGTGGGCAAAATGATGGAATCCATTATTAAGGATGAAATAGCGGAGCATATGACTAGCAGAGAAGGGAATGGAGGGAGTCAACATGGATTTACAAAAGGTAAATCGTGCTTGACAAATCTATTGGAATTCTTTGAGATGGTGACAGGTAAAATAAATGGGGGAGAGCCAGTGGATGTGGTCTACCGGGACTTCCAAAAGTCCTTCGATAAGGTCCCACATAAATGACTGGCTTCCAAAATCAAGGCTCATGGGATTGGGGGCAAAGTATTGATGTGGATTGAGAACTGTCTGGCAGGTAGAAGACAGAGAGTTGGGATAAATGGCTCGTTTTCTGAGTGGAACCACGGAGACCAGTGGGGTGCCACAGGGATCTGTGCTGGGACCCCATCTGTTCACAATTTACATTAATTATCTGGATGAGGGGATTGGATGTAATATCTCCAAATTTGCAGATGACACTAAGCTAGGAGGGGTTGTGTGCATGGAAGAGGGGGTCAGGAAGCTCCAGTGTGATTTGGATAAATTGAGGGACTGGGCAGATCCATGGCAAATGCACTACAATGTGGTTAAATGTGAGGTTATCCACTTTGGTAATACAAACCGGAGGGCAGATTACTATTTGAATGGCAATAGATTAAGAGATGGGGAAGTGCAGAGAGACCTAGGGGCACTTGTACACCAGTCTCTGAAGGCGAGCATGCAGGTAGTGCAGGCGGTTAAAAAGGCAAATGGTATTTTGTCCTTCATATAAAGAGTGTTTGAGTATAGGAACAAGGATACCTTACTGCAGCTGTACAGGGCCTTGGTGAGACCCCACCTGGAGTATTGTGTGCAGTTTTGGTCACCTTATCTAAGGAAGGAAGTTCTTGCAATGGAGGGAGTGCAGAGGCGATTCACCAGGGTGATACCTGGAATGGCAGGAATGACTTATGAGGAAAGATTGCGCAAATTGGGATTGTACTCGCTGGAGTTTAGAAGATTGACAGGGGATCTCATAGAGACGTATAAAATTCTGGCAGGACTGGACAGAATGGATGCAGATGGGATGTTCCCAAGGATGGGAAAATCCAGAACCCGGGGCCATGGTTTGAGGATAATTGGCAAACCATTTAGGAACTTCTTGACCCAGAGGGTGGTGAATCTGTGGAATTCATTGCAACAGAGGGCAGTGGAGGCAGGTTCATTAAATATATTTAAGAGGGAATTACATCTATTTCTTAAGTATAAGGTTATTAAAGGTTACGGAGAGAAGGCGGGGACGTGGCACTGAATTTAAGATCAGACATGATTTCGTTGAATGGCAGAGCAGGCTCGAAGGGTCGAATGACCTACTCCTGCTCCTATGTTTCTATATTTCTATCCTGACAGTTCCCTCACCCTTCCACCTGTATTCACCAAGCACCTCGCATGTCACTTCCCACATATATCCACCAATCAGCTCTCTCACCCTCTCCCACCTTCTGCTGCGGGTCTCATCTGGACGGGCAGGTCTGGGTGTAGGGTAGGGTGAGGTTGGGTCTGACCCACCCCCAGCACTCCTGATTCAACATTGCTTACCTTGGTCGTCTGCACCAGCTGCTCCACCCCACTGTCCCTGGAGAAGATTAGCTGTCCCAATAACAGCTCAGCCAACACACAGCCAGCTGAATAGATATCTGCAAGAGAGGGAAGGCCTGGAGTCAATGTCACAGGGTGCCGAGGGACGTGAGAGATGGTGTAGTTGAGTGTGGGGACTGTCCAATTGAACAACCCGGGGGGGTGAGACACAGGGTGAAGCTCCCTCTGCACCGTCATATCACACACTCTAATGCACATCACCCTCCCTTGCCCTGGTACCTCTCCCTCCCTCTCCATAGTCCTTCATACCCTATATAACCATATAACCCCTTACAGCACAGAACAGGCCAGTTCAGCACTACTAGTCCATGCCATAACAAATCCCCACCCTCCTAGTCCCACTGAGCAGCGCCTGGTCCATACCCCTACAATCCTCTCCTATCCATGTAACTATCTAGACTTTCCTTAAATGTAACCAATGATCCAGCACCAACTCCGGCTCTGTCTGGGGAAATAGGTCAAATTTCTTCCAAAGTCTCCCCCAATCTTAATTGAAATAGCCTATCCACGTTTACTCTGTCTGTCCCTTTTAAAAACTTAAACACCTCTATCAAGTCCCCTCTCAATCTTATACACTCCAGAGAATAAAGCCCCAGTCTGCATAACCTTTCCCTGTAACTCAGACCCTGAAATCCTGTCAACATTCTCGTGAACCTTCTCTGCACTCTCTCTATTTTGTTTATTTCTTTCCTATAATTTTGTGACCAAAATTGTACACAGTACTCCAAATTTGGCCTTACCAATGCCTTGTACAATTTCATCATAACCTCCCTACTCTTGAATTCAATACTCCGATTTATGAAGGCCAACATTCCAAATGCCTTCGTCACCACACCTTCTATCTGAGTATCAGCCCTGAGGGTACTATTTACCATCACTCCTAAATCCCTTTGTTGCTCTGCACATCTCAATAGCCTACCATTTAATGTATTTGACCTATTTAGATTTGCTTCCACTCTCTGGCACCTCTATCTCTGGCACCTCTCTCATCCTCCACCTCTCTGGCACCTCTTTCTCTGGCATATCCCTCATCCCTCTCTATGTCACATCTCTCCCTCGGATAACTCTGCCTCAATCTATCTCTTTCCACCTTGGATGAAGCTTTCTCTATTTTACATGAGTACACTCAACACGCACCCCTCCCTCCCTATTTGGGACATCACCATCTCAGTCATCATGGGATACTCTCTCCATCTCAATCTCTATGCCCAACACCCCCCAACCCGTGACATCAACTTCTTCCCTACGGGATAACCCTCTGTCTCTGTGCTGGACAGTTCTGCCTTTTTGCCTCAAGTGACAGGGCTGCCTTCCTAAACTCTGGTTTATTACTCACCGATATTCGAGATGTCGTCAGGAGCTCTAAAGATGAGCTCTGGTGCTCGATAATACTGGGGCCAATCAAATCTATGTGGTGGAAAGCAGGGGTGGATCAATCGAAAATAGCACCTATGGCAGTGGTGGCCATCCTCTTGCAAGAGCAGGGCTTGATGGTGGCCATATTATCTATACAGATCGAGAGGAAATACTGAGCGTTTGTGTTCTTTGTACCTTTGATAGTGCCCCCACCCCCACCCATCTAGTGCCGGCCAAGTCATCCCACCCCCCCAACAACACACCGTTAAACTGTCGGAAATCCATGCCTGGGGGTCGATGAGGGATCAAACGTTCCATGAAGGGGTTGATGGTCTAAAAAATTTGGGGATGTCCTTGAGACACACCAAGAGTCATAGCCTCCAGTCAGAGAGCCAGTCATCCACAACCACCCTCTGGTTTCTCCCACAAAGATAATGCTGAAACCAATTTACGCATCACCTGAAATACCAAGCAACTGAACCTTCCTCCCATGTGGGAACATCTTAAATGCTTTACTCAAGTCCATGTAGACAAGTCTTTTCTTCATCAATGTTCCTAGTATGTGCACAAAGCCGTGTTGGCTGGTCCTTATTTGTCCCTAACTGTCAAAATACTTCTATATCCAATCTCTTAGAGCACCTTCTAATGACTTGTTTACTCCTGATTTTAGGCTCACCGGCCTATCATTTCCTAGGTTATTTTTGGAGCCTCTTTTTAAACAACGGGACAAGATGAGCTCCCCTCCAATCCTCCGGCACCTCACCTGTGGCTAAGGATGTTATTATATCTATCTGCCAGGGCGTTTGCAATTTCTGCCCCAGCCTCCCTCAAATTCCAAGGCAACTGGGGATTTATCCCCCTTTATTCACTTTAATACTACAAGCACTTCCTCCTCTTTATCTAGGTTCCCTGACCTCACTGCTTATATGCCACGCTCCCCTAGACTCTGTGCCAGTTTCCTGAATAAAAAGAGATTTAAGAAAAATCTAGAAGATCTCCCCCATCTCTTGTAGCTTCATACATAAGTGATCACACTGATCTACAAGAGGACCAATTTTGTCCCTCCAGATTTCCCTATTAATTTGGTCCTGCATTTTTTAATCCTCCTCTCAAGATCCTCATTTGCTCCTTGTTGCCTGTACCAGCTGTACACCAGTCTCTTCTTTGGAAAATCAAGGTTCCCTCTGCGTCCTAACTTTGCCTTTAATCTTCACATGCAGACCTTGTGTTTCCACTTTGAAAGCCTCCCACTGACTGAACTCATTTGCCTGAGAACAACCTGTCCCAATCCATGCATTCTAGACCCTTTCTCATTTCCTCAAACTTTCGCTTTCTCCAATTTAGAATCTCAACCCGAAGACCAGACCAATCCATCTCCATAATAAACTTGAAACAAATGGCCTGATCATCACTGGACCCAAAATATTCCCCTCCATATATATATGTCCCGTCTTGTCTTGTTTGACAATAGGTGATCCAGTACTGCATTCTCTCTGGTTGGTACCTCTATATATCGATTGAAAAACTTTCCTGGACACATTTGACAGACTCCAAGCCATCAGTCCCAGTCAATATGTGGAAAGTTCAAATCTACTATTCCACCCTTATGTTTGGAGCATAGGAACATAGTAAGTAGGAACAGGAGTAGGCCAAAAATGGCCCATCGATCCTGCTCCACCATTCAATACGATCATGGCTGATCCAATTTATGACCCAACTCCACCTACCTGCCTTCTCCCCATATCCCCTAATTCCTCTATCATTTAAAAATTTATCTACCTGAATTTTAAATATCTTTAATGAGGCAGCCTCAACCACTTCCCTGGTTAGAGCATTCCAAACATGCACTGCACTCTGGGAAAAACTATTTTTCCTCATCTCTGTGCTAAATCTACTCCCCCGAATCTTGAGGCTGTGTTCTCTCATTTTAGTTTCCCCAGCCAGCTCAAAAAACCTTCCTACATCTATCCTATCCATACCCTTCATAATCCTAAATGTTTCTATAAGATCTCCTCTCATTCTTCTGAACTCGAGCGAAAACAATCCTCGACGATTTAATCTTTCCTGCAACTCTCTGCTATTTTCTCCAGATTTGCTCCTCTAATTCTCATTTACTGATGGGCAGTCTATAATACAAGCCCATGAGTGTGGTTATCCCTTTCCCATTTAACAATTCCACCCACAGAGCCTCAATAGACAAGCCCGAGGGTCTGTCCTGTCTGAGCACTGCAATAATATTTCATCTGATGTAACGCCACTCCTCTCCCTTTCATTCCTCTCCCTCTATCACATCGGAAACCACTGAAACGTCGTGCTGCCAGTACTGGGCTTCCTCCCACCAAGCCTTACTAATGGCTACAGTTTCAAAATTCTATGTGCCAATCCATGCTCTAAACATCTGCCTTTCTGACAATACCCCTTACAGTGAAACAGATACACCTGAGAACATTTCCACCAGATACAACCGTTTGATTTCTGAATTGACACAGTCTGGACATCATCTTTTCCCTCCTCCACTCCCCTATCTGCTCTGTTTGTCTGGTTCCAATCTCCTTGCAAATCTAGATTAAACATCACCCAACCCCCACCCCACCAGAGGAACACTAGCAAATCTTCCTGCAAGAATAATCATCTCCCTTAACTTCAGATTAACCGTCCATCAGAACAGGTTCCAACTTCCCTGGAAGACCGCGTCAAATTTGAAACTGGGGTTAGTGGCACCATTAATAGCCCCGGGTGGGCGAACTAGGCTAGTCTGGTCACACTGTGTCTTGGTGCAGGATCGCTCGCCAAGAGGTGGCACGGTTAGTGTTGCGGTAAGTGCAATGGTGTTACAGAGCCAATGATCGGGGTATGAATCCAGCACTGTCTCCCTGGCTTTACGTGGGTTTCCATCAGCTGCATAGATACTTCCCACCCTTCAAAAACACATCAGGGGGGTAGGTCAATTGGGTGTAATTTGGTCGCAGGGGTTTATTTGATGAAAGGACCTGTGTTCATGCTGCATGTCTAAATTTAAATTTCAGGCTGTCCCATTGCTGAAAAACTGTTCTTCCCCCTCACCTTGAATCTTTTGCCCTGCAAGACCTTCGTGATGGTTATTAGCTCTCCACCACCCACCAGCCAGGCCTCGTACACCACACCGAAAGACCCACTGCCGATAATTTAAACATCTGCGTAGGGCACCTCCTTGATCCAGTGTGGCCACCACTCTTGTGGCCTTGTTGCTATCTCCTGTGGGGCAGTTGCAGTAGCATTTACACACCCAGAGAGCACAGAACTGGCCATTTGTCCAACATGGTGTCTATCCTTCCCTCGAACTTTCTTCCAAACATCACCTCAATGTCAGAATTCCTCCTCTGGTGGTTCGTTCCACACTCTATTTTTTTTTAAATTTTATTGAAGAATTTTACAAAACCAAAATATATATAATCTAAAACTAACCCCTACTACCCCCCTCCTCCCCCATCCCCCCTAAACCCTCCCCCCTTCGGAGCTTTTTTAAAACACAGTAAGACCGATTATGACAGGTTGCTGGATGGTGTGCTATGTTTTTACACCTTTCATCAGAAATAAAACTTTTATTTAACATCTAAACACATACGTTCCAAATACACTGTTGGATAAGTCTCCAAAAATTGTGAAGGAAACCAAATTGGCAAAAAGAATAATTGAGTTGATGGGGGGGTTTAAATTTGGTTGAAATATGGCGACGGATGAATCCGACTGAGAAGGATTATTCTTTTATGTAGCTCGTCATGAGTCATTCTCAAGAATAGATTTTTTTGGGAATCAGCTCATTTGCAGGTTAGGATTGAACAAGCTGAGTACAAGAGTAGGATTTTATCAGTCCATTCATTGTTCTTAATTAAATGTAATGTTGCCGAGATGGCGGGAATTAACTATCGTTGGAGATTTAATGAGATGTTGCTACAAAGGCCTGAATTTATTTTGTATGTAAAAGATCAGATTAAGATTTTTCAGAAACAAACGCGGGATCAGTTCACAGTAAATTTACGTTATGGGGTTCTTTAAAAGGATTCTTACCGGGTCAAATTATTAGTTACACAGCAAAAGTGAAGAAGCAGCATAAAGCAGAACTTCAAGATTTAGAAAAAGAAATTGCAGTATTGGAGAAGATATTTCAGAAAGATGCAGCAAAAGAAAACAAGATACAGTTATCGACATCGAAGCTTCAATTATCATACACAGCAAACTATCATTATGAAGAACGACTTATCCTTTCCAAATGAATACATGATTGAATTTTGTTCTGCCATCTTTGTATACTCAGTTCAACATCATTTTTCCAAGTGACAGCGAGACATTTTCGACCTACTGCCAACCGTGGACGTATAAATGCAATTTGAGGTTTCTCCAATCGTAAACCTGTCATTATCGTCTTCATGTATCCCAATAAACATACCCATGGGTTGACATACAGATCTATTTTGAATAAACCTCACAAAAAGTTAATTATTTGTTCCCAAAAGAGCCTAACTTTTGTACATTCCCATACTGAATCTAAGGAAGTACCTGTCTTTTCACCAAACCGAAAACACCAATCTGACACACTAAATCCAACTATTTCCAATTTTTCAGGAGTTTTATATAACTGATGCAAAAAGTTATCATAAACCAAACTATATTGAACATTAATTAACTTCATAACACTATCAAGACACATATCAGACCACTCCTCCACAGATATAGGCATATAGAAGCATATATGTTTTAAATATATCCACATTGGTCATTTTTTCTTGTAGTAACATACATTTCTGAAACAAATCCCTTTTTGCCCTTATCAACAATAAATTTCTCAAATTTCAATTGACCAGGCAATACTTACTCTCATCAAAAACATTCTAACAAATAAATCTTGTACTTGATAATATGCATGTAAAGTGTTTGTGATACACCAAACTTCTCTCTAAGTAGAACCATCTCCCTGTGGGGAACAGGGTTCACAGCCATTCCTTTTGTCCACAACCCTCCTTCTCCAAGAGGGTCAGGTCACCCCTCATTCTCCAGCATGCTCCAAGGGAGATAGAACACTCTGAATTCCTCCCCAACTCCAAAAGCTCAGCAGGACTGAGACCTTCCACAACACAAACGAGACTTCGTCCCCCAAGACATCTCATGGAGTGGAAGGAGCCCCTTGCTTCATCGCTAAACGCTGTTGAGTCGCCACATCAGCAACGCTTTCCAGGACCTTGATCTGGGATTGTTGGTGGTGGGATGGGGCGGGTGGGGGAGGTGGGAAAAGATAGAACAGGTTCTATAATCCGGTGTTGTGGGGTGTGGACGGGCGATTCTGTCTCACAGTGGGAGAGATCGCATTCTGGGGTGAGGGGAGAGCTCTTTACCATTCCTGTTGGAAGGGCTACCTTCCCTCCCACTCCCGAAAACTGCTCTCCCAAGATACCTCACCCGCGCCCCACGCCAATTCCTCGATCCTTTTTTCATCTCTCACCCAATACCACACTCCCAGTTCCTCAGTGCCTTCCATCCCCTCCAACCCCAGCTCTCCAGCTCAACCCTACTTCTGATCCAATCTCCCTCCGCCTGTGGTGCACCCCCATATTTTCGTTCTGCCCTCCACATAACCTCCACTGCTACAGACCACATCCCTGCATCCCTGCCCAAGCCACTGATCTCTCGCACCTGCCTAGAAAGCGCCTTGCATTCAGGATGGAGAGAGGGTGTTAAATGTGGCCTCCATTCTCTCTGGCCACACCAGGTGATGTATGGTGCTGGAGGAGGCTCTGTCCCAGTAGTGGAGCCGGTGACAGGATCTTTATCTCACCCATGGGCCTTGGGCGCTTCCAAACACAACGCCGTTGCTCAGAAAGGGTCCCTGGGATGTTCCCTCATGCGGGCCTCATTGCCCTTCCAGGAGAGACATCCTACTTGTGCTGCTCTGCCCTGGTGCAGCTCAGCTATGGCAACACAGCAGCAGTTGCCCCACTCTGTGACATCATCTCCCCATCTGTGTCACCTCCCCTCTTTGTGACACCACTAGTGTAATGGCCAGGGACATTCAGCTATTTCAATCCTCCTCAATTTTCCCAAGCGAGGGCTGTGGAGGGGGGTGGGGAGGGTGTCGTTCAACTTGTATAAATTACTTGAGTTGTTATCTCTTCTACCTCCTTGATATTTGATTCCATTTTGAGGACATTTTAGTTGACTATTTTATTGACATTGCCTGTAATCTCCCTTCATAAGTGACATGATTTTGTATTTATCCCAATTGATCTTATACCCAAAGATCTCCCCATTGTACTCCAGAGTGGAGCGCAACTTGGGCAACGAGTGTGTCAGGTCTGTCAGATCTGTCAGAACATCTCAGCAAATAAATTGGATTGATGCTCTTCCTGCCCTGTTCTGAATATTTTAATGACTGAATCCTGGCAAATGGCCACGGCTGATGCCCCCATGGCTCACAAAAACTGCGCTGGAGATAGCGGGAAACCCTGCCTGCATGATCTTTTCAGAGGGAAGGCTCAAGTAATTTGTCCATTGGTCACAAATTTAGCAATGGGCGCACGGTGAGACGCCCTTATCCAATGTATAAAAGTTGGCCGCAGCCCCAATTTTCCCAGCACTTAAATAATTCTCCCACTCTAACTAGTGTGAGAAACACAGCTCACTGATTAAATAATTTTGAAGTCAATAGGTGAAGCGATATAACCTTTGTATTCAATGTTCTTCCAAGAGCGGGTCTCGTTCAGAAAGGCACACACACTGCTATTCAACAACCTTTTTTTCTACATTTCTTTCTGTTAATAACCACTTAGATTAATTGGTTAGTTCACTGAGTAATTGATAAGTTAGTTTAACATATCAAAAGATGTTCCTCTTCTTGTATTAAAGCCCGACCTAGTTTCCATCTCCTACTCCCCTTATTTCACTACCCCCTACCTTTATTTATTCTCATCCTTATCTGGTATGATGCCCAGTTCTTTCGCAATGTTTTTGGTATCATTTTGGCTTTCTCTGCAATTTTTTGCAGGAAGTGACCTTCCTTGGTAATCTAGCAGACCGCCCCCCCACCCCCGCCCTCCCCTTAAGGTACGCATCGGCTTTCTCTGGGCAACCATATTAACTCTGCAGAAACAGGCCTTTGGCTACTTTCCACAATCCCGCCTCCTCCTTTTCTATTTATTCTACTGTTTCTTCGTCACTGGAGATAGAACCATAAAATGCCTCCAATTTGGATAACATCATCCCACGAGTCTCTTCCATTTTCTAAAGCTTTCACTCTCAAGTCAATACAGATTATCCCGTGTTGACCCATTTGTTTAATAATTGCAGTTTCCATAAGCCGCTGTGTAAGCCCGTGCACACAGGGCATATATAATACATTATCCCACACCAGTTAGTACTCCTACCACCACTATTAAGGAGGGCAGTATGGAGACGTTTACTCCCTCCCATTTTCCAAAGTACAACTCCAGCCACCCAGTTAGTGAGGTGTCCACTCCTGAACTTTCAGCCAACCCCTCAGCCAGGGAGGAGAGGCCCTGCTACACTTTTGTAATAGTTCCATCTGGGCTGGATCGTGTGGGATAAAAGTACAGCAATTTCCACTTAGCATTACACAGTCTCCTCCTTTCTCTGCTCACACCAAATCTAGCGCTATTCTGTTTTCACAAGCCACGCGACTGGTGGCATCCAATTGATCAGTGATCCCCTTTACAGCAACCAGGATATAATTTATAAACCATTGTTGATTGTAGTAAATATAGTTTATCCAGTCCACGTTTTTTTATTAATAGTTTCCCACCAAAAGATAGTTAACTCAAACTCTGCTGCTATGTGACTGCGTGCGTTAAATTTATTAGGTACTCCCCTTGGCACCCCAATTGAATCAATATACATTTGGTTACATAAAGACGTTCCCAGGAACTCCCTCTTACTTCTCTTTATCCCTATTACCTTCTCCCATTCAAATTTCAAGGTGAAGGGTATGGCCAATTGAATGATTGCTCAGGTACCCTTCCAGTTGGGAGGAAGAATCAGTCTAAGGATCCTCCCTCTCCATAATCACCATAGATCCATTCAGGGTACATTCAAGGCTGAGTAGTGGCCTCCCCTCTCCTCTGTCACACCTCGTACCTTTATACATATTGTAGATTTCCTACATTCCTCGTGAACTGTCTTCCTTTTGTCTAGAAGTTCAGGCTGTGTGATTTCCTGACACAGCCGACAATGCCGCGGAATCCGGACATGCTTCTTCAGAGCAGGAGGGAAATCAGGGACAGAAATTTACAGGACTGGTTACCCCAGGCCATTTTATCCTGATACAAGGCCATCGTTCACCTCATTCCTTGTTTGTCTTTATCCCAACCCAGTGGAAATGGAATCAGCTGCCCTGTAAGTGCATGCATAGCAATTGCTCTTTTTTAAACCCTTCACTGTATATTTTTCCTATTCTACCCAGACATTTGTATCGCCATAACTTGTCTCAATCGTCTGTCTAAGGTCCTCTACCTCCACTATCTTTACTACATTCAGATCATTGGATGGAGTATAGGGTTTCTCGCTGGGCATTATTGTGAAGGTACGATCAGTTGGATGAGTCTTGGATCCTTCTACGATTATTCTAAATCAACACGCCAACGGGTCCTTTTCCCTGATGTTTATCCCCATTCCAAATTGATTTCTCATCTAACCCCTTTCGAGTAGGTTTTTTCCATTCATTTCCTCAATCCCTGAGGTACGTTTAATGGACATATAGATAGGATACACTCTTTGTTCCTGCAGTTAATGGCAAAGGTCCTCTCCAGATTGATATCCGACATTTTACTACCAGATCTTGTACTAGGCGTCCAGCACCGGGTCTGGGTGGTCCACCATGCATCACACCAATAGGGACAGTGTCTATTAAGACACATATGTTTCTCCTGAACATGATGTCATCTCTGACTCTCAACCCCACCACATTTTATTAAGCTACAAGCATGACATTGAATCACCTGCAGTTTAGAACTCTCGGGGCTGGTCATGGTTAACTTTACTGGCCCTGAAGGCTTGAGAGTGGATTCTAATCCTCTCCCTATTGGGGTATGAATCTCATTGGACTCACCCTAGTACTTCTTACACTATATAACCATATAACCACTTACAGCACAGAACAGGCCAGTTCGGCCCTATTAGTCCATGCCGTAGCCAATCCCCACCCTCCTAGTCCCACTGACCAGCACCCGGTCCATACCCCTCCAGTCCTCTCCTATCCATGTAATGATCCAGTCTTTCCTTAAACGTAACCAATGATCCTGCCTCAACCACGTCTGTTGGAAGCTCATTCCACATCCCCACCACCCTCTGCGTAAAGAAATTTCACCTCATGTTCCCCTTATAATTTTCCCCCTTCAATCTTAAACCATGTCCTCGAGTTTGAATCTCCTCCTTTCTTAATTGAAAAAGCCTATCCACATTTACTCTGACTGTCCCTTTTAAAATCTTAAACACCTCTAACAAGTCCCCTCTCAATCTTCTACGCTCCAGAGAAAAAAGCCCCATTCTGCACAACCTTTCCCTCTAATTCAAACATTGAAATCCTGTCAAATTTCTCGTGAACCTTCTCTGCACTCTCTCTATTTTGTTTATATATCTCCTATAATTTGGTGACCAAAACTGTAGATAGTACTCCAAATTTGGCCTCACCAATGCCTTGTACAATTTCATCATAACCTCCCTACTCCTGAATTCAATACTCAAATTTATGAAGGCCAACATTCCAAATGCCTTCTTCACCACACCATCCACCTGAGTATCAGCCTTGAGGTTACTATTTACCAGAACTCCTAAATCCCTTTGTTGCTCTGCACGCCTCAATTGTCGACCATTCAATGTATATGACCTATTTAAATTTGCCTTTCAAAAATGCAGCACCTCACATTTATCTGTATTAAATTACATCAGCCATTTCTCAGCCCACACCTCCAGCCTTCCTAAATCACCTTTTAATCTACGGTAATCTACCTCAGTGTCCACAACACCACCGACCGTTGTGACATCCGCAAACTTGCTTATCCAATTCTCCACCCCTACATCCAGATCGTTAATATATATAACAAATAATAGTGGACCCAGGACCGAACCATGAGGAACTCCACTTGTCACCGGCCTCAAATTGGACAAACAATTTTCTACCACGACTCTTTGACACCTCCCATCCAACCATTGCTGAATCCATTTCACTTTCACCTTATTTATACCTAATGCCTCTACCTTTTTTCCTAACCTCCTGTGGGGAACTTTGTCAAAAGCTTTACTAATGTCCAAATAGACAACATCCACAGCTTTCCCTTCATCAACCTTTTTTGTAACCCCCTCGAAGAACTCAAAATGTTTTGTCAAGCATGATCTACCCCTGACAAAACCATGCTGATTACTCCCTCGCAATCCCTGAACCTCCAAATAATTGTAAATACCATCCCTCAGAACACTTTCCATCAACTTGCACACCACAGATGTCAGACTCACAGGCCTAGAATTCCCAGGTTTACATTTAGACCCTTTCTTAAACAGCGGAACAACATGCGCCACCCTCCAATCCTTTGGCAGCACCCCCGTGGCCAGTGACATCCTAAATAACTCTGTTAATGGCCCCACTAACCGTCCACTAGCCTCCCTGAGTGTCCTAGGGAATATTTTGTCTGGTCCAGGAGATTTATCCACCTTCATCATTTTTAACACAGCCATCACTACCTCCTCGGTTATGCTTATATGCTTCATGACCTCCCCACGATTCTTCTTTACTTCAACTGGTTCAACATTTTTTTCCTGAGTGAATACCGAGGCAAAGAAATCATTCAAAATTTGCCCCATTTCCTCTGACTTCTCACTCAGCCTACCCTCGCTATCTACAAGGGGACCAATTTTATCCCTCACTAATCTTTTACTTTTAATGTACTTATAGAAACCCTTTGAATTTATTTTTACTCTGTCAGCCAAAACCTCTTCATGCCTTTTTTTGGCCTTTCTAATTTCTTTCTTAAGATTCCTTCTACACTCCTTGTAGTCCTCCTTCAACTTCTCAGCTCCCTGCTCTTTATACCTCTTGTACACCTCCCTTTTTCTCCTAACCAAATTTCCAATATTCCTCGAAAACCAAGCCTTCCTCTGACTTCCAGCCTTTCCTTTGATCCACACTGTGACATAACTACGCTGTACCCTCAAAATTTCTTATTTGTATATCCTCCATTTTTCATTTACATCCTTACCTGAAAATATCCCGTCCCGCTCAATACTCACCAAAACCCTTCTTATTCCTTCGAAATTTGCTCTTTACCAATCCAGAACCTCAACTGATCTATCACATCTAAAACAAATGTATCCAGGAATATTAAGATGCCAGTTGCAATATCGTGACCCCAAGTATCTGTCCATGCTCTCAGCTCATCTACCTTGTTCACTATGCTTCTTGCATTAAAATATATGCATCTCAGAGAATGACCCTCACATATATTCTCTTTTTTACCTTCTACCCTAATCTCCATCCTACCTTTCTTATCTTTTTTATTCCTAGCTAGGTGGCCATACTCCCTGGACACTGCTCTCACACTCTGTTCCCGACCCCCCTGCCAAACTAGTTTAAACCTTCCCCCACAGCTCTAGCAAATCTGCTTGCCAGCACGTTGGTCCCCTCCAGTTCAAGTGGAGTCCGTCCCTCTTGTAACAGGTCCGACATTCCCCAGAAGAAATCCCAATGATCCAGAAATCTTATCCCTTGCACCCTGCATCATCTCTTTAGCCACGCATTCAACCTCCACATCCTCCTATTTCTACCCTCACTAGCTCGTGGCACGGGCAGCAATCCAGAGATTACTACCTTGGAGGTCCTGTTTTTTAACTTCCTACCTAATTCCACATAATCCTGGTTCAGGACCACATCCCCACTTCTAACTAAGTCATTGGTCTCCACATGGACCACGACTTCTGGCTGTTCTCCTTCCCCTTGCAGAATGCAATGTACTCGATCAGAGATATCCCTGACCCTGGCACCAGGGAGGCAACATACCAACCTGGATCCCCGATCTCATCCCACAAACCTTCTATCTGTCCCTCTGACTAATGAATCCCCAACTACAAGAATCCTATCCTTATCCTTCTTTCCGATCTGAACCTCAGGGGCAGCCCCTGTGCCAGCGACCTGACCCCCACGAATCGTCCCTGATAGGCTGTTCAACCCAGCAGTATCCAAAGCCAAATACATGTTGCTGAGGGGCACATCCACAGGGGTACTCTGCACTGGCGCTCTCCCTCCTTTCCTAACAGTCACCCAATTCCCTGACTCCTGCCTTCTAGTGGTGACTGTCTCCCTGTAACTCCTCTCTATCACTGCCTCTGCTTCCCTTACGATCCTCAGTTCATCCATTTGCAGCTCAAGCTCCCGAACACGGTCACTCATTATATACAATTGGATGCACCTTTTGCACATGTAGTCATCAGGAACAGCTGTACAGTCTCTGATTTCCCACATCCCACAAATGGAGCACTTAACTACCCCAACTGACTCCATTTCCTCCTTTCTTACTATAACACCCTTGACTAATAAGTTCCTTCTTAGCCCCTGCTCACCGAAGTCCCTCGAGCCAAAGTCCCTACTCCTTCACTGGGCCACTCCTCGAGCCAAAGTCCCCACTCCTTCACTGAGCCACTCCTCGAGCCAAAGTCCCCACTCCTTCACTGGGCCACTCACTCACTTCGACGCTCCACGCTGGCAGCTCCCTCCTTTTCTACTCCTTTTATTAGCCCCTTACCAATTAACCCCAATTAACTCCCGGCTCCTCCTCCTCCTCCTCTCACCTGACACCAGGCACTGACTCACTGTCTCCTCCGACCCCAAGTCTGACCTGACCGTGGATAACAAGGGAAATTGGAGACAGTATTAGGTTCAAAGAGAGAGCATATCCATTGGCCAAAAAAATTACCACAGCCAAACAGTGGGAGCCGTTCAAGATGCCTCAAAGGAGGACAAAGGGATTAATCAAGAGAGCAAAAATAAATTACGAAAGTAAGCTTGCGGCAAATATAAAAACCGACTGCAAAAGCTTTTATAAATATGTCAAGAGGAAAAGATTGGTGAAATCCAGAGTAGGTCCTTTGCAGTCGGAATCAGGGAATATCTAATGGGGAATAAGGAAATGGCAGACCAATTAAAATCTTACTTTAGATCTGTTTTTACAAGAGAGGATACAAATAACCTCCCAAGGATGTTGGGAAACATAGAGACTAATGCAAGGGAGGAACTGAAAGAAATCAGTATCTCTAAGGACATGGTCTTGGAGAAATTGATGGGATTGAACGCAAATAAATCCCAAGGGCCCGATAATCTACATCCTAGGGTACTTAAGGAAGTGAACATTCAGATAGCAGATGCTTTAAGAATTATTTTCCAGAACTCAATAGACTTAGGATCAGTACCCATGGATTGGAGGGCAGCTAATGTTACCCAACTATTTAAAAATTGGAATAGAGAAAAAGCAGGGAATTATAGGGCTGTGAGCCTGACATCAGTAGTGGGCAAAATGATGGAATCCATTATTAAGGATGTAATAGCGGAGCATATGACTAGCAGAGAAGGGATCGGAGGGAGTCAACATGGATTTACAAAAGGTAAATCGCGCTAAACAAATCTATTGGAAATCTTCGAGATTGTGACAGGTAAAATAAATGGGGGAGAGCCAGTGGATGTGGTCTACCTGGACTTCCAAAAGGCCTTCGGTAAGGTTCCACATAAACCACTGGCTTCCAAAATCAAGGCTCATGGGATTGGAGGCAAAGTATTGATGTGGTTGAGAACTGTCTGACAGGTAGAAGACAGAGAGTTGGGATAAATGGCTCGTTTCCTGAGTGGCAGGCAGTGACCAGTGGGGTGCCACGGGGTTCTGTAATGGGACCCCAGCTGTTCACAATTTACATTAATGATTCAGATAAGGGGATTGGATGTAATATCTCCAAATTTGCAGATGACACTAAGCTAGGAGGGGTTGTGTGCACAGAAGAGGGGGTCAGGAAGCTCCAGTGTGATTTGGATAAATTGAGGGACTGGGCAGATCCATGGCAAATGCACTACAATGTGGATAAATGTGAGGTGATCCACTTTGGTGATACAAACCGCAGCGCAGATTACTATTTGAATGGCAATAGATTAAGAGATGGGGAAGTGCAGAGAGACCTAGGGGTACTTGTACACCAGTCTCTGAAGGCGAGCATGCAAGTACAGCAGGCAGTTAAAAAGGCAAATGCTATGTTGGCCTTCATATAAAGAGTGTTTGAGTATAGGAACAAGGATACCTTACAGCAGCTGTACAGGGCCTTGGTGAGACCCCACCTGGAGTATTGTGTGCAGTTTTGGTCACCTTATCTAAGGAAGGAAGTTCTTGCAATGGAGGGAGTGCAGTGTCGATTCAACAGGCTGATGCCTGGAATGGCAGGAATGACTTATGAGGAAAGATTGGACAAATTGAGATTGTACTCGCTGGAGTTTAGAAGATTGGGATGGGATCTCAAAGAGACATACAAAATTCTGGCAGGACTGGACAGAATGGATGCAGATTGGATGTTTCCAAGGATGGGAAAATCCAGAACCCGGGGCCATGGTTTGAGGATAATAGGCAAACCATTTAGGACCGAGATGAGGACGAATTTCTTTACCCAGAGGGTGGTGAATCTGTGGAATTCATTGCCACCCAGGGCAGTAGAGGCAGGTTCATTAAATATATTTAAGAGGGAATTAGATCTATTTCTTCAGTATAAGTGTATTAAAGGTTACGAAGAGAAGGCGGGGACGGGGTACTGAACTTAAAGATCAGCCATGATTTTGTTGAATGGCGGAGCAGGCTCGAAGGGTCGAATGACCTACTCCTGCTCCGATGTTTCTATGTTTCTATCCTGACAGTTCCCTCCCCCTTCCACCTGTATTCACCAAGCACCTCGCTTTTCCTTTCCCACATATATCCACCAATCAGCTCTCTCACCCTCTCCCACCTTCTGCTGCAGGTCTCATCTGGACCGGCAGGACTGGGTGAAGGGTAGGGTGAGGTTTGGTCTGACCCACCCCACCACTCCTGACTCAACGTTGCTTACCTTGATCATCATCACCAGCTGCTCCACCCCACTGTCCCTGGGGAAGCTGAGCTGTCCCAATAACAGCTCAGCCAACACACAGCCAGCTGAATAGATATCTGCAAGAGAGGGAAGGCCTGGAGTCAATGTCACAGGGTACCGAGGGACGTGAGAGACGGTGGAGTTGAGTGTGTGTACTGTCCCATTGAACAACCCTGGGTCAGACACAGGGTGAAGCTCTGAGATGTGCTGAGCAACAAAGACTGTACCCCGCTTCCACATGCTCTCTGTAACCTTCAATACCCTTATACTGAAGAAATAGATCTAATTCCCTCTTAAATATATTTAATGACACACTCTGAGGCACCTCACCCTCCCTCTCCCTAGTACTTCTTACCCTATATAACCATATAACCACTTACAACACAGAACAGGCCAGTTCGGCCCTACTAGTCCATGCCGTAGCAAATCCCCATGCTCCTAGTCCCACTGACCAGCACCCGGTCCATACCCCTCCAGTCCTCTCCTATCCATGTAATGATCCAGTCTTTCCTTAAACGTAACCAATGATCCCGCCTCAACCACGTCTATCGGAAGTTCATTCCACATCCCCACCACCCTCTGCGTAAAGAAATGTCCACTCATGTTCCCCTTATAATTTTCCCCCTTCAATCTTAAACCGTCCTCGAGTTTGAATCTCCCCCTTTCTTAATTGAAAAAGCCGATCCACATTTACTCTGTCTGTCCCCTTTAAAATTTTAAACACCTCTATGAAGTCGCCCCTCAATCTTCTACGCTCCAGAGACAAAAGCCCCAGTTTGCACAACCTTTCCCTGTAAATCAAACCTTGAAATCCTGTCAACATTCTCATGAACCTTCTCTGCACTCTCTCTATTTTCTTTATATCTTTCCTATAATTTGGTGACCAAAACTGTACACAGTACTCCAAATTTGGCCTCACCACTGCCTTGTACAATTTCATCATAACCTCCCTGCTCTTGAATTCAATACTCCAATTTATGAAGGCCAACATTCCAAATCCCTTCTTCACCACACCATAAGCCTTGAGGGTACTATTTACCATAACTCCTAAATCCCTTTGTTGCTCTGCACGTCTCAATTGTCGAACATTCAATGTATATGACCTATTTAAATTTGCCTTTCCAAAATGCAGCACCTCACATTTATCTGTATTAAATTCCATCAGCCATTTCTCAGCCCACACCTCCAGCCTTCCGAAATCACCTTTTGATCTACGGTAATCTACCTCACTGTCCACAACACCACCGACCGTTGTGTCATCCGCAAACTTGCTTATCCAATTGTCCACCCCTACATCCAGATCGTTTATATATATAACAAATAATAGTGGACCCAGGACAGAACCCTTAGGAACTCCACTAGGTACAGGCCTCCAATTGGACAAACAATTTTCTACCACGACTCTCTGACACCTCCCATCCAACCATTGCTGAATCCATTTCACTACCACCTTCTTTATACTTTATGCCTCTACCTTTCTTCCTAACCTCCTGTGGGGAACTTTTTCAAAAGCTTTACTAAAGTCCAAATAGACAACATCCACAACTTTCCCTTCATCAAACTTTTCTGTAACCCCCTCGAAGAACTCAAAATGTTTTGTCAAGCATGATCTACCCCTGACAAAACCATGCTGATTACTCCCTATCAATCCCTGTACCTCCAAAAATTTGTAAATACCATCCCTCAGAACACTTTCCATCAACTTGCCCATCACAGACGTCAGACATACAGGCCTATAATTCCTAGGTTTGCATTTGGACCCTTTCTTAAACAGAGGAACAACATGCGCCACCCTCCAATCCTTTGGCACCACCCCCGTGGCCAGTGACATCCTAAATATCTCTGTTAATGGCCCCACTAACCGTCCACTAGCCTCACTGAGTGTCCTAGGGAATATTTTGTCCGGTCCGGGAGATTTATCCACCTTTATCTTTTTTAACACAGCCATCACTACCTCCTCGGTTATCCATATATGCTTCATGACGACCCCACTATTCTTCTTAACTTCAACTGGTTCAACATTTTTTTCCTGAGTGAATACCGAGGCAAAGAAATCATTCAAAATTTCCCCCATTTCCTCTGACTTCTCACTCAGCCTACTCTCGCTATCTACAAGGGGACCAATTTTATCCCTCACTAATCTTTTACTTTTAATGTACTTATAGAAACCCTTTGGATTTATTTTTACTCTGTCAGCCAAAACCTCTTCATGCCTTTTTTTGGCCTTTCTAATTTTTTTCTTAAGATTCCTTCTACACTCCTTGTAGTCCTCCTTCAACTTCTCAGCTCCCTGCTCTTTATACCTCTTGTACACCTCCCTTTTTCTCCTAACCAAATTTCCAATATTCCTCAAAAACCAAGCCTCCCTATGACTTCCAGCCTTTCCTTTGATCCACACTGGGACATAACTACTCTGTACCCTCAAAATTTCTTATTTGAATATCCTCCATTTTTCATTAACATCCTTACCTGAAAATATCCTGTCCCACTCAATACTCCCCAAATCCCTTCTTATTCCTTCGAAATTTGCTCTTTTCCAATCCAGAACCTCAACTGATCTATCACATCTAAAACAAATGTATCCAGGAATATTAAGGTGCCAGTTGCAATATCATGACCCCAAGTATCTGTCCATGCTCTCAGCTCATCTACCTTGTTCACTTTGCTTCTTGCATTAAAATATATGCATCTCAGAGAATGACCCTCACATATATTCTCTTTTTTACATTCTACCCTTATCTCCATCCTACCTTTCTTATCTTTTTTATTCCTATCTAGGGGGCCATACTCCCTGGACACTGCTTTCACACTCTGTTCCCCACCCCCCTGCCAAACTAGTTTAAACCATCCCCCACTGCTCTAGCAAATCTGCTTGCCAGCACATTGGTCCCCCTGCAGTTCAAGTGGAGTCCGTCCCTCTTTTACAGGTCCGACCTTCCCCAGAAGAGATCCCAATGATCCAGAAATCTTATCCCTTGCCCCCTGCACAATCTCATTAGCCACGCATTCATCGTCCACATCCTCCTATTTCTACCCTCACTAGCTCGTGGCACGGGCAGCAATCCAGACATTACGACCTTGGAGATCCAGTTTTTTAACTTCCTACCAAATTCTACATAATCCTGTTTCAGGACCACATCCCCACTTTTAACTAAGACATAGGTCCCCACATGGACCACGACTTCTGGCTGTTCTCCTTCCCCTTGCAGAATTCTATGTTGTCGATAAGAGATATCCCTGACCCTGGCACCAGGGAGGCAACATACCAACCTGGATCCCCAATCTCATCCCACAAACCTTCTATCTGTCCCTCTGACTAATGAATCCCCAACTACAAGAATCCTATCCTTATCCTTCTTTCACTTCTGAATCTCAGGGGAAGCCCCTGTGTCAGACACCTGACCCCCACGACTCGTCCCTGATAAGCTGTTCCCCCCAGCAGTATCCAAAGCCAAATAAATGTTGCTGAGGGGCAATTCCACAGGGGTACTCTGCACTAGCGCTCTCCCTCCTTTCCTCACAGTCACCCAATTCCCTGACTCCTGCCTTCTAGGGGTGACTGTCTCCCTGAAACTCCTCTCTATCATGCCTTTGCTTCCCTTATGATCCTCAGTTCATCCATTTGCAGCTCAAGCTCCCCAACACGGTCACTCATGATATACAATTGGATGCACCTTTTGCACATGTAGTCGTCAGGAACAGCTGTGCAGTCTCTGATTTCCAACATCCCACAATTGGAGCACTTAACTACCCCAACTGACTCCATTTCCTCCTTTCTTACTATAATACCCTTGACTAATAAGTTCCTTCTTAGCCCCTGCTCACCGAAGTCCCTCGAGCCAAAGTCCCTACTCCTTCACTGGGCAATTCCTCGAGCCAAAGTCCCCACTCCTTCACTGGGCCACTCCTCGAGCCAAAGTCCCCACTCCTTCACTGGGCCGCTCCTCGAGCCAAAGTCCCCATTCCTTCACTGGGCCGCTCCTCGAACCAAAGTCCCCACTCCTTCACTGGGCCGCTCCTTGAGCCAAAGTCCCCACTCCTTCACTGGGCCACTCCTCGAGCCAAAGTCCCCACTCCTTCACTGGGCCACTCCTCGAGCCAAAATCCACACTCCTTCACTGGGCCACTCCTCGAACCAAAGTCTCCACTCCTTCACTGGGCCACTCCTCGAGCCAAAGTCCCCACTCCTTCACTGGGACACTCCTCGAGCCAAAGTCCCTACTCCTTCACTGGGCCACTCCTCGAGCCAAAGTCCCCACTCCTTCACTGGGCCACTCCTCGAGCCAAAGTCCCCACTCCTTCACTGGGCCACTCCTCGAGCCAAAGTCCCCACTCCTTCACTGGGCCACTCCTCGAGCCAAAGTCCCCACTCCTTCACTGGGCCACTCCTCGAGCCAAAGTCCCCACTCCTTCACTGGGCCATTCACTCACTTCGACGCTCCACGCTGGCCGCTCCCTCCTTTTCTTCTCCTTTTATTAGCCCCTTACCAATTAACCCCAATTAACTCCAAGCTCCTCCTTCTCCTCCTCTCACCCGACACCAGGCACTGACTCACTGTCTCCTCCAACCCCGAGTCGGACCTGCCTGAGCCCAAGTCCCGGTAAGTGCAGCTTTTATTTGACTCACCCTCTAATTCTGTCTCTTGGCTCCTCCTCCTCTCACCTGACACCAGGCACTGACTCACTGTCTCCTCCGACCCCAAGTCTGACCTGACCGTGGATAAGAAGGGAAATTGGACACAGTATTAGGTCCAAAGAGAGAGCATATCATTGGCCAAAAAAATTACCTCAACTGAAGACTGGGATCAGTTCAAGATGCATCAAAGGAGGACAAAGGGATTAATCAAGAGAGCAAAAATAAATTATGAATGGAAGCTTGCGGAAAATATAAAAACCGACTGCAAAAGCTTTTATAAATATGTCAAGAGGAAAAGATTGGTGAAATCCAGAGTAGGTCCTTTGCAGTCGGAATCAGGGGAATATATAATTGGGAATAAGGAAATGGCAGACCAATTAAATTCTTAATTTAGTTCTGTTTTTACAAGAGACGATACAAATAACCTCCCAAGGATGTTGGGAAACATAGAGACTAATGCAAGGGAGGAACTGAAAGAAATCAGTATATCTAAGGACATGGTCTTGGGGAAATTGATGGGATTGAAGGCCAATAAATCCCAAGGGCCTGATAATCTACATCTTAGGGTACTTAAGGAAGTGGCCATTCAGATAGCAGATGCTTTAAGAATTATTTTCCAGAACTCGATAGACTCAGGATCAGTACCCATGAATTGGAGGGTAGCTAATGTTACCCCACTATTTAAAAATTGGGGTAGAGAAAAAGCGGGGAATTATATGCGGGTGAGCCTGACATCAGTAGTGGGCAAAATGATGGAATCCATTATTAAGGATGTAATAGCGGAGCATATGACTAGCAGAGAAGGGAATGGAGGGAGTCAACATGGATTTACAAAAGGTAAATCGTGCTTGACAAATCTATTGGAATTCTTTGAGATGGTGACAGGTAAAATAAATGGGGGAGAGCCAGGGGATGTGGTCTACCGGGACTTCCAAAATTCCTTCGATAAGTTCCCACATAAATGACTGGCTTCCAAAATCAAGGCTCATGCGATTGGGGGCAAAGTATTGATGTGGATTGAGAACTGTCTGGCAGGTAGAATACAGAGAGTTGGAATAAATGGCTCGTTTTCTGAGTGGCAGGCGGAGACCAGTGGGGTTCCACAGGGATCTGTACTGGAACCCCAGCTGTTCACAATTTACATTAATGATCAGGATGAGGGGATTGGATGTAATATCTCCAAATTTACAGATGACATTAAGCTAGGAGGGGTTGTGTGCACGGAAGAGGGAGTCCGGAAGCTCCAGTGTGATTTGGATAAATTGAGGGACTGGGCAGATCCATGGCAAATGCACTACAATGTGGATAAATGTGAGGTGATCCACTTTGGTGATACAAACCGCAGGGCAGATTACTATTTGAATGGCAATAGATTAAGAGATGGGGAAGTGCAGAGAGACCTAGGGGCACTTGTACACCAGTCTCTGAAGGCGAGCATGCAGGTAGTGCAGGCGGTTAAAAAGGCAAATGGTATTTTGTCCTTCATATAAAGAGTGTTTGAGTATAGGAACAAGGATACCTTACTTTAGCTGTACAGGGCCTTGGTGAGACCCCACCTGGAGTATTGTGTGCACTTTTGGTCACCTTATCTAAGGAAGGAAGTTCTTGCAATGGAGGGAGTGCAGAGGTGATTCACCAGGCTGATACCTGGAATGGCAGGAATGACTTATGAGGAAAGATTGCGCAAATTGGGATTGTACTCGCTGGAGTTTAGAAGATTGAGAGGGGATCTCATAGAGACGTATAAAATTCTGGCAGGACTGGACAGAATGGATGCAGATGGGATGTTCCCAAGGATGGGAAAATCCAGAACCCGGGGCCATGGTTTGAGGATAATTGGCAAACCATTTAGGAATTTCTTGTCCCAGAGGGTCGTGAATCTGTGGAATTCATTGCCACAGAGGGCAGTGGAGGCAGGTTCATTAAATATATTTAAGAGGGAATTCGATCTATTTCTTAAGTATAAGGTTATTAAAGGTTACAGAGAGAAGGCGGGGACGTGGCACTGAATTTAAGATCAGCCATGATTTCGTTGAATGGCGGAGCAGGCTTGAAGGGGCGAATGACCTACTCCTGCTCCTATGTTTCTATGTTTCTATCCTGACAGTTCCCTCACCCTTCCACCTGTATACACCAAGCACCTCGCATGTCACTTCCCACATATATCCACCAATCAGCTCTCTCACCCTCTCCCACCTTCTGCTGCGGGTCTCATCTGGACTGGCAGGTCTGGGTGTAGGGTAGGGTGAGGTTGGGACTGACCCACCCCCACCACTCCTGACTCAACATTGCTTACCTTGGTCGTCTGCACCAGCTGCTCCACCCCACTGTCCCTGGGGAAGATGAGCTGTCCCAATAACAGCTCAGCCAACACACAGCCAGCTGAATAGATATCTGCAAGAGAGGGAAGGCCTGGCGTTAATGTCACAGGGTGTCGAGGGACGTGAGAGACAGTGAAGTTGAGTGTGGGGACTGTCCAATTGAACAACCCGGGGGGGTGAGACACAGTGTGAAGCTCCCTCTGCACCGTCATATCACACACTCTGATGCACATCACCCTCCCTTGCCCTGGTACCTCTCCCTCCCTCTCCATAGTCCTTCATACCCTATATAACCATATAACCCCTTACAGCACAGAACAGGCCAGTTCGGCCCTACTAGTCCATGCCATAACAAATCCCCACCCTCCTAGTCCCACTGAGCAGCGCCTGGTCCATACCCCTACAGTCCTCTCCTATCCATGTAACTATCTAGTCTTTCCTTAAATGTAACCAATGATCCCGCCTCGACCACGTCTGCCGGAAGCTCATTCCACATCCCCACCACCCTCTGCGTAAAGAAATTTCCCCTCATGTTCCCCTTATAATTTTCCCCCTTCAATCTTGAACCATGCCCTCTCGTTTGAATCTCCCCCACTCTTAATTGAAAAAGCCTATCCACGTTTACTGTGTGTCCCTTTTAAAATCTTAAACACCTCTATCAAGTCCCCTCTCAATCTTATACACTCCAGAGAATAAAGCCCCAGTCTGCATAACCTTTCCCTGTAACTCAGACCCTGAAATCCTGTCAACATTCTCGTGAACCTTCTCTGCACTCTCTCTATTTTGTTTATTTCTTTCCTATAATTTTGTGACCAAAACTGTACACAGAACTCCAAATTTGGCCTCAACAATGCCTTGTACAATTTCATCATAACCTCCCTACTCTTGAATTCAATACTCCGATTTATGAAGGCCAACATTCCAAATGCCTTCGTCACCACACCTTCTATCTGAGTATCAGCCCTGAGGGTACTATTTACCATCACTCCTAAATCCCTTTGTTGCTCTGCACATCTCAATAGCCTACCATTTAATGTATTTGACCTATTTAGATTTGCTTCCACTCTCTGGCACCTCTATCTCTGGCACCTCTCTCATCCTCCACCTCTCTGGCACCTCTTTCTCTGGCATATCCCTCATCCCTCTCTATGTCACATCTCTCCCTCGGATAACTCTGCCTCAATCTATCTCTTTCCACCTTGGATGAAGCTTTCTCTATTTTACATGAGTACACTCAACACGCACCCCTCCCTCCCTATTTGGGACATCACCATCTCAGTCATCATGGGATACTCTCTCCATCTCAATCTCTATGCCCAACACCCCCCAACCCGTGACATCAACTTCTTCCCTACGGGATAACCCTCTGTCTCTGTGCTGGACAGTTCTGCCTTTTTGCCTCAAGTGACAGGGCTGCCTTCCTAAACTCTGGTTTATTACTCACCGATATTCGAGATGTCGTCAGGAGCTCTAAAGATGAGCTCTGGTGCTCGATAATACTGGGGCCAATCAAATCTATGTGGTGGAAAGCAGGGGTGGATCAATCGAAAATAGCACCTATGGCAGTGGTGGCCATCCTCTTGCAAGAGCAGGGCTTGATGGTGGCCATATTATCTATACAGATCGAAAGGAAATACTGAGCGTTTGTGTTCTTTGTACCTTTGATAGTGCCCCCACCCCCACCCATCCAGTGCCGGCCAAGTCATCCCACCCCCCCAACAACACACCGTTAAACTGTCGGAAATCCATGCCTGGGGGTCGATGAGGGATCAAACGTTCCATGAAGGGGTTGATGGTCTAAAAAATTTGGGGATGTCCTTGAGACACACCAAGAGTCATAGCCTCCAGTCAGAGAGCCAGTCATCCACAACCACCCTCTGGTTTCTCCCACAAAGATAATGCTGAAACCAATTTACGCATCACCTGAAATACCAAGCAACTGAACCTTCCTCCCATGTGGGAACATCTTAAATGCTTTACTCAAGTCCATGTAGACAAGTCTTTTCTTCATCAATGTTCCTAGTATGTGCACAAAGCCGTGTTGGCTGGTCCTTATTTGTCCCTAACTGTCAAAATACTTCTATATCCAATCTCTTAGAGCACCTTCTAATGACTTGTTTACTCCTGATTTTAGGCTCACCGGCCTATCATTTCCTAGGTTATTTTTGGAGCCTCTTTTTAAACAACGGGACAAGATGAGCTCCCCTCCAATCCTCCGGCACCTCACCTGTGGCTAAGGATGTTATTATATCTATCTGCCAGGGCGTTTGCAATTTCTGCCCCAGCCTCCCTCAAATTCCAAGGCAACTGGGGATTTATCCCCCTTTATTCACTTTAATACTACAAGCACTTCCTCCTCTTTATCTAGGTTCCCTGACCTCACTGCTTATATGCCTCGCTCCCCTAGACTCTGTGCCAGTTTCCTGAATAAAAAGAGATTTAAGAAAAATCTAGAAGATCTCCCCCATCTCTTGTAGCTTCATACATAAGTGATCACACTGATCTACAAGAGGACCAATTTTGTCCCTCCAGATTTCCCTATTAATTTGGTCCTGCATTTTTTAATCCTCCTCTCAAGATCCTCATTTGCTCCTTGTTGCCTGTACCAGCTGTACACCAGTCTCTTCTTTGGAAAATCAAGGTTCCCTCTGCTTCCTAACTTTGCCTTTAATCTTCACATGCAGACCTTGTGTTTCCACTTTGAAAGCCTCCCACTGACTGAACTCATTTGCCTGAGAACAACCTGTCCCAATCCATGCATTCTAGACCCTTTCTCATTTCCTCAAACTTTCGCTTTCTCCAATTTAGAATCTCAACCCGAAGACCAGACCAATCCATCTCCATAATAAACTTGAAACAAATGGCCTGATCATCACTGGACCCAAAATATTCCCCTCCATATATATATGTCCCGTCTTGTCTTGTTTGACAATAGGTGATCCAGTACTGCATTCTCTCTGGTTGGTACCTCTATATATCGATTGAAAAACTTTCCTGGACACATTTGACAGACTCCAAGCCATCAGTCCCAGTCAATATGTGGAAAGTTCAAATCTACTATTCCACCCTTATGTTTGGAGCATAGGAACATAGTAAGTAGGAACAGGAGTAGGCCAAAAATGGCCCATCGATCCTGCTCCACCATTCAATACGATCATGGCTGATCCAATTTATGACCCAACTCCACCTACCTGCCTTCTCCCCATATCCCCTAATTCCTCTATCATTTAAAAATTTATCTACCTGAATTTTAAATATCTTTAATGAGGCAGCCTCAACCACTTCCCTGGTTAGAGCATTCCAAACATGCACTGCACTCTGGGAAAAACTATTTTTCCTCATCTCTGTGCTAAATCTACTCCCCCGAATCTTGAGGCTGTGTTCTCTCATTTTAGTTTCCCCAGCCAGCTCAAAAAACCTTCCTACATCTATCCTATCCATACCCTTCATAATCCTAAATGTTTCTATAAGATCTCCTCTCATTCTTCTGAACTCGAGCGAAAACAATCCTCGACGATTTAATCTTTCCTGCAACTCTCTGCTATTTTCTCCAGATTTGCTCCTCTAATTCTCATTTACTGATGGGCAGTCTATAATACAAGCCCATGAGTGTGGTTATCCCTTTCCCATTTAACAATTCCACCCACAGAGCCTCAATAGACAAGCCCGAGGGTCTGTCCTGTCTGAGCACTGCAATAATATTTCATCTGATGTAACGCCACTCCTCTCCCTTTCATTCCTCTCCCTCTATCACATCGGAAACCACTGAAACGTCGTGCTGCCAGTACTGGGCTTCCTCCCACCAAGCCTTACTAATGGCTACAGTTTCAAAATTCTATGTGCCAATCCATGCTCTAAACATCTGCCTTTCTGACAATACCCCTTACAGTGAAACAGATACACCTGAGAACATTTCCACCAGATACAACCGTTTGATTTCTGAATTGACACAGTCTGGACATCATCTTTTCCCTCCTCCACTCCCCTATCTGCTCTGTTTGTCTGGTTCCAATCTCCTTGCAAATCTAGATTAAACATCACCCAACCCCCACCCCACCAGAGGAACACTAGCAAATCTTCCTGCAAGAATAATCATCTCCCTTAACTTCAGATTAACCGTCCATCAGAACAGGTTCCAACTTCCCTGGAAGACCGCGTCAAATTTGAAACTGGGGTTAGTGGCACCATTAATAGCCCCGGGTGGGCGAACTAGGCTAGTCTGGTCACACTGTGTCTTGGTGCAGGATCGCTCGCCAAGAGGTGGCACGGTTAGTGTTGCGGTAAGTGCAATGGTGTTACAGAGCCAATGATCGGGGTATGAATCCAGCACTGTCTCCCTGGCTTTACGTGGGTTTCCATCAGCTGCATAGTTACTTCCCACCCTTCAAAAACACATCAGGGGGGTAGGTCAATTGGGTGTAATTTGGTCGCAGGGGTTTATTTGATGAAAGGACCTGTGTTCATGCTGCATGTCTAAATTTAAATTTCAGGCTGTCCCATTGCTGAAAAACTGTTCTTCCCCCTCACCTTGAATCTTTTGCCCTGCAAGACCTTCGTGATGGTTATTAGCTCTCCACCACCCACCAGCCAGGCCTCGTACACCACACCGAAAGACCCACTGCCGATAATTTAAACATCTGCGTAGGGCACCTCCTTGATCCAGTGTGGCCACCACTCTTGTGGCCTTGTTGCTATCTCCTGTGGGGCAGTTGCAGTAGCATTTACACACCCAGAGAGCACAGAACTGGCCATTTGTCCAACATGGTGTCTATCCTTCCCTCGAACTTTCTTCCAAACATCACCTCAATGTCAGAATTCCTCCTCTGGTGGTTCGTTCCACACTCTATTTTTTTTTTAATTTTATTGAAGAATTTTACAAAACCAAAATATATATAATCTAAAACTAACCCCTACTACCCCCCTCCTCCCCCATCCCCCCTAAACCCTCCCCCCTTCGGAGCTTTTTTAAAACACAGTAAGACCGATTATGACAGGTTGCTGGATGGTGTGCTATGTTTTTACACCTTTCATCAGAAATAAAACTTTTATTTAACATCTAAACACATACGTTCCAAATACACTGTTGGATAAGTCTCCAAAAATTGTGAAGGAAACCAAATTGGCAAAAAGAATAATTGAGTTGATGGGGGGGTTTAAATTTGGTTGAAATATGGCGACGGATGAATCCGACTGAGAAGGATTATTCTTTTATGTAGCTCGTCATGAGTCATTCTCAAGAATAGATTTTTTTGGGAATCAGCTCATTTGCAGGTTAGGATTGAACAAGCTGAGTACAAGAGTAGGATTTTATCAGTCCATTCATTGTTCTTAATTAAATGTAATGTTGCCGAGATGGCGGGAATTAACTATCGTTGGAGATTTAATGAGATGTTGCTACAAAGGCCTGAATTTATTTTGTATGTAAAAGATCAGATTAAGATTTTTCAGAAACAAACGCGGGATCAGTTCACAGTAAATTTACGTTATGGGGTTCTTTAAAAGGATTCTTACCGGGTCAAATTATTAGTTACACAGCAAAAGTGAAGAAGCAGCATAAAGCAGAACTTCAAGATTTAGAAAAAGAAATTGCAGTATTGGAGAAGATATTTCAGAAAGATGCAGCAAAAGAAAACAAGATACAGTTATCGACATCGAAGCTTCAATTATCATACACAGCAAACTATCATTATGAAGAACGACTTATCCTTTCCAAATGAATACATGATTGAATTTTGTTCTGCCATCTTTGTATACTCAGTTCAACATCATTTTTCCAAGTGACAGCGAGACATTTTCGACCTACTGCCAACCGTGGACGTATAAATGCAATTTGAGGTTTCTCCAATCGTAAACCTGTCATTATCGTATTCATGTATCCCAATAAACATACCCATGGGTTGACATACAGATCTATTTTGAATAAACCTCACAAAAAGTTAATTATTTGTTCCCAAAAGAGCCTAACTTTTGTACATTCCCATACTGAATCTAAGGAAGTACCTGTCTTTTCACCAAACCGAAAACACCAATCTGACACACTAAATCCAACTATTTCCAATTTTTCAGGAGTTTTATATAACTGATGCAAAAAGTTATCATAAACCAAACTATATTGAACATTAATTAACTTCATAACACTATCAAGACACATATCAGACCACTCCTCCACAGATATAGGCATATAGAAGCATATATGTTTTAAATATATCCACATTGGTCATTTTTTCTTGTAGTAACATACATTTCTGAAACAAATCCCTTTTTGCCCTTATCAACAATAAATTTCTCAAATTTCAATTGACCAGGCAATACTTACTCTCATCAAAAACATTCTAACAAATAAATCTTGTACTTGATAATATGCATGTAAAGTGTTTGTGATACACCAAACTTCTCTCTAAGTAGAACCATCTCCCTGTGGGGGACAGGGTTCACAGCCATTCCTTTTGTCCACAACCCTCCTTCTCCAAGAGGGTCAGGTCACCCCTCATTCTCCAGCATGCTCCAAGGGAGATAGAACACTCTGAATTCCTCCCCAACTCCAAAAGCTCAGCAGGACTGAAACCTTCCACAACACAAACGAGACTTCGTCCCCCAAGACATCTCATGGAGTGGAAGGAGTCCCTTGCTTCATCGCTAAACGCTGTTGAGTCGCCACATCAGCAACGCTTTCCAGGACCTTGATCTGGGATTGTTGGTGGTGGGATGGGGCGGGTGGGGGAGGTGGGAAAAGATAGAACAGGTTCTATAATCCGGTGTTGTGGGGTGTGGACGGGCGATTCTGTCTCACAGTGGGAGAGATCGCATTCTGGGGTGAGGGGAGAGCTCTTTACCATTCCTGTTGGAAGGGCTACCTTCCCTCCCACTCCCGAAAACTGCTCTCCCAAGATACCTCACCCGCGCCCCACGCCAATTCCTCGATCCTTTTTTCATCTCTCACCCAATACCACACTCCCAGTTCCTCAGTGCCTTCCATCCCCTCCAACCCCAGCTCTCCAGCTCAACCCTACTTCTGATCCAATCTCCCTCCGCCTGTGGTGCACCCCCATATTTTCGTTCTGCCCTCCACATAACCTCCACTGCTACAGACCACATCCCTGCATCCCTGCCCAAGCCACTGATCTCTCGCACCTGCCTAGAAAGCGCCTTGCATTCAGGATGGAGAGAGGGTGTTAAATGTGGCCTCCATTCTCTCTGGCCACACCAGGTGATGTATGGTGCTGGAGGAGGCTCTGTCCCAGTAGTGGAGCCGGTGACAGGATCTTTATCTCACCCATGGGCCTTGGGCGCTTCCAAACACAACGCCGTTGCTCAGAAAGGATCCCTGGGATGTTCCCTCATGCGGGCCTCATTGCCCTTCCAGGAGAGACATCCTACTTGTGCTGCTCTGCCCTGGTGCAGCTCAGCTATGGCAACACAGCAGCAGTTGCCCCACTCTGTGACATCATCTCCCCATCTGTGTCACCTCCCCTCTTTGTGACACCACTAGTGTAATGGCCAGGGACATTCAGCTATTTCAATCCTCCTCAATTTTTACCTTTATACATATTGTAGATTTCCTACATTCCTCGTGAACTGTCTTCCTTTTGTCTAGAAGTTCAGGCTGTGTGATTTCGTGACACATCCGAGAATGCCGCGGAATCCGGACATCCTTCTTCAGAGCAGGAGGGAAATCAGGAACAGAAATTTACAGGACTGGTTACCCCAGGCCATTTTATCCTGATACAAGGCCATCGTTCACCTCATTCCTTGTTTGTCTTTATCCCAACCCAGTGGAAATGGAATCACCTGTCCTATAAGTGCATGCATAGCAATTTCTCTTTTTTAAACCCTTCACTGTATATTTTACCTATTCTACCCAGACATTTGTATCGCCATAACTTGTCTCAATCGTCTGTCTAAGGTCCTCTACCTCCACTATATTTACTACTTTCAGATCATTGGATGGAGTATAGGGTTTCTCGCTGGGCATTATTGTGAAGGTACGATCAGTTGGATGAGTCTTGGATCCTTCTACGATTATTCTAAATCGACACGCCAATAGGTCCTTTTCCCTGATGTTTATCCCCATTCCAAATTGATTTCTCATCTACCCCTTTCGAGTAGGTTTTTTCCATTCATTTCCTCAATCCCTGAGGTACGTTTAATGGTCATATAGATAGGATTACACTCTTTGTTCCTGCAGTTAATGGCAAATGTCCTCTCCAGATTGATATCCGACATTTTACTACCAGATCTTGTACTAGGCGTCCAGCACCGGGTCTGGGTGGTCCACCATGCATCACACCAATAGGGACAGTGTCTATTAAGACACATATGTTTCTCCTGAACACTATGTCATCTCTGACTCTCAACCCCACCACATTTTATTAAGCTACAAGCATGACATTAAATCACCTGCAGTTTAGAACTCTCGGGGCTGGTCATGGTGAACTTTACTGGCCCTGAAGGCTTGAGGGTGGATTCTAATCCTCTCCCTATTGGGGTATGAATCTCATTGGACCCACCCTAGTACTTCTTACACTATATAACCATATAACCACTTACAGAACAGAACAGGCCAGTTCGGCCCTACTAGTCCATGCCGTAGCAAATCCCCACCCTCCTAGTCCCACTGACCAGCACCCGGTCCATACCCCTCCAGTCCTCTCCTATCCATGTAATGATCCAGTCTTTCCTTAAACGTAACCAATGATCCCGCCTCAACCACGTCTGTTAGAAGCTCATTCCACATCCCCACCACCCTCTGCATAAAGAAATTTCACCTCATGTTCCCCTTATAATTTTCCCCCTTCAATCTTAAACCATATCCTCGAGTTTGAATCTCCTCCTTTCTTAATTGAAAAAGCCTATCCACATTTACTCTGTCTGTCCCTTTTAAAATCTAAAACTCCTCTAACAAGTCCCCTCTCAATCTTCTACGCTCCAGAGAAAAAAGCCCCATTCTGCACAACCTTTCCCTCTAATTCAAACATTGAAATCCTGTCAAATTTCTCGTGAACCTTCTCTATACTCTCTCTATTTTGTTTATATATCTCCTATAATTTGGTGACCAAAACTGTACACAGTAATCCAAATTTGGCCTCACCAATGCCTTGTACAATTTCACCATAACCTCCCTACTCTTGAATTCAATACTCCAATTTATGAAGGCCAACATTCCAAATGCCTTCTTCACCACACCATCCACCTGAGTATTAGCCTTGAGGGTACTATTTACCATAACTCCTAAATCCCTTTGTTGCTCTGCACGCCTCAATTGTCTACCATTCAATGTATATGACCTATTTAAATTTGCCTTTCCAAAATGCAGCACCTCATATTTATCTGTATTAAATTCCATCAGCCATTTCTCAGCCCACACCTCCAGCCTTCCTAAATCACCTTTTAATCTACGGTAATCTACCTCACTGTCCACAACACCACCGACCTTTGTGTCATCTGCAAACTTGCTTATCCAATTCTCCACCCCTACATCCAGATCATTAATATATATAATAAATAATAGTGGACCCAGGACCGAACCCTGATGAACTCCACTAGTCACCGGCCTCCAATTGGACAAACATTTTTCTACCACGACTCTCTGACACCTCCCATCCAACCATTGCTGAATCCATTTCACCACGACCTTATTTATACCTAATGCCTCTACCTTTCTTCCTAACCTCCTGTGGCGAACTTTTTCAAAAGCTTTACTAAAGTCCAAATAGACAACATCCACAACTTTCCCTTCGTCAAACTTTTCTGTAACCCGCTCGAAGAACTCAAAATATTTTGTCAAGCATCATCTACCCCTGACAAAACCATGCTGATTACTCCCTATCAATCACTGTACCTCCAAATAATTGTAAATACCATCCCTCAGAACACTTTCCATCAACTTGCCCACCACAGACGTCAGACTTACAGGCCTAAAATACCTAGGTTTGCATTTGGACCCATTCTTAAACAGAGGAACAACATGCGCCACCCTCCAATCATTTGGCACCACCCCTGTGGCCAGTGACATCCTAAATATCTCTGTTAATGGCCCCACTAACCGTCCACTAGCCTCCCTGAGTGTCCTAGGGAATATTTTGTCCGGTCCGGGAGATTTATCCACCTTTATCTTTTTTAACACAGCCATCACTATCTCCTCGGTTATCCTTATATGCTTCATTACCTCACCACGATTCTTCTTTACTTCAACTGGTTCAACATTTTTTTCCTTAGTGAATAGCGAGGCAAAGAAATCATTCAAAATTTCCCCCATTTCCTCTGACTTCTAACTCAGCCTACCCTCGCTATCTACAAGGGGTCCAATTTTATCTCTCACTAATCTTTTACTTTTAATGTACTTATAGAAACCCTTTGGATTTATTTTTACTCTGTCAGCCAAAGCCTCTTCATGCCTTTTTTTGGCCTTTCTAATTTCTTTCTTAAGATTCCTTCTAAACTCCTTGTAGTCCTTCAACTTCTCAGCTCCCTGCTCTTTATACCTCTTGTACACCTCCATTTTTCTCCTAACCAAATTTCCAATATTCCTCGAAAACCAAGCCTCCATATGACTTCCAGCCTTTTCTTTGATCCACACTGGAACATAACTACTCTGTACCCTCAACATTTCTTTTTTGAATATCCTCCATTTTTCATTAACACCCTTACCTGAAAATATCCTGTCCCACTCAATACTCCCCAAATCCCTTCTTATTCCTTCGAAATTTGCTCTTTTCCAATCCAGAACCTCAACTTTAGGCCTCTCCTTGCTCTTCCCTAAAATTACCCTAAAACTTACAGAATTATGATCACTAGACCCAATTGGATCTCCAACATTAATGTTTGCCTCCTGACCTAGCTCGTTCCCAAACAGGAGATCCAGTATTACACCATCCCAAGTCAATTTTTCTACTAACTGATTTAGAAAACAATCCTGAACACATTTAACGAACTTCAGCCCATCCAGCCCTCTAACTGTATGGGTATCCCAATCAATGTATGGGAAGTTTAAATCTCCCATGATCACTACATTATGATTTTCACACATATACGTTATCTCCCTACAAATTTGTTCCTCTAATTTTCTTCGCCCATTTGGTGGTGTGTAATACACCACTATTAGTACCCTCTTTCATCCTCCACCCCTCAATTCCACCCAAACAGCCTCACTGGTCGATCCCTCCATACCATCCTGCCACCTCACGGCAGTAATGTCCTCCTTAACAAGCAGAGCAACTCCTCCTCCTTTTTACCCCCTGATCTATCACATCTAAAACAAAGGTATCCTGGAATATTAAGTGGCCAGTCCTGCCCCTCCTGCAGCCAGAACACACTAATTGCCACAATATCGTGACCCCAAGTATCTGTCCATGCTCTCAGCTCATCTACCTTGTTCACTATGCTTCTTGCATTAAAATATATGTATCTCAGAGAATGACCCTCACATATATTCTCTTTTTTACCTTCTACCCTTATCTCCATCCTACCTTTCTTATCTTTTTTATTCCTATCTAGGTGGCCATAATCCCTGGACACTGCTCTCACACTCTGTTCCCCACCCACATGCCAAACTAGTTTAAACCTTCCCCCACAGCTCGAGCAAATCTGCTTGCCAGCACATTGGTCCCCCTCCAGTTCAAGTGGAGTCCATCCCTCTTGTACAGGTCCGACCTTCCCCATAAGAGATCCCAATGATCCAGAAATCTTATCCCTTGCCCCCTGCACCATCTCATTAGCCACACATTCATCCTCCACATCCTCCTATTTCTACCCTCACTAGCGTGTGGCACAGGCAGCAATCCAGAGATTACTACCTTGGAGGTCCTGTTTTTTAACTTCCTACCAAATTCTACATAATCCTGTTTCAGGACCTCATCCCCACTTCTAACTAAGTCATAGGTCCCCACATGGACCACGACTTCTGGCTGTTCTCCTTCGCCTTGCAGAATTCTATGTACTCGATCAGAGATATCCCTGACCCTGGCACCAGGGAGGCAACATACCAACCTGGATCCCCGATCTCATCCCACAAACCTTCTATCTGTCCCTCTGATTAAATGAATCCCAAACTACAAGAATCCTATCCTTATCCTTCTTTCCCTTCTGAACCTCAGGGGAAGCCACTGTGCCAGATACCTGACCCCCACGACTCGTCCCTGATAAGCTGTTCCCCCCAGCAGTATCCAAAGCCAAATACATGTTGCTGAGGGGCACTTCCACAGGGGTACTCTACACTGGCACTCTCCCTCCTTTCCTCACAGTCACCCAATTCACTAACTCCTGCCTTCTAGGGGTGACTGTCTCCCTGTAACTCCTCTCTATCACTGCCTCTGCTTCCCTTATGATCCTCAGTGCAGAGGCGATTCACCAGGCTGATACCTGGAATGGCAGGAATGACTTATGAGGAAAGATTCTGCGAATTGGGATTGTACTCGCTGGAGTTTAGAAGATTGAGAGGGGATCTCATAGAGACATATAAAATTCTGGCAGGACTGGACAGTATGGATGCAGATGGGATGTTTCCAAGGATGGGAAAATCCAGAACCCGTGGCCATGGTTTGAGGATAATAGGCAAACCATTTAGGACCGAGATGAGGAGGAATTTCTTGACCCAGAGGGTGGTGAATCTGTGGAATTCATTGCCACAGAGGGCAGTGGAGGCAGGTTCATTAAATATATTTAAGAGGGAATTAGATCTATTTCTTCAGTATGTGTATTAAAGGTTATGGAGAGAAGGCGGGGATGGGGTACTGAACTTTAAGATCAGCCATGATCTCGTTGAATGGTGGAGCAGGCTCGAAGGTTCGAATGACCTACTCCTGCTCCGATGTTTCTATGTTTCTATCCTAATATTTCCCTCCCCCTTCCACCTCTATTCTCCAAGCACTTCGCTTGTCCCTTCCCACATATATCCACCAATCAGCTCTCTCACCCTCTCCCACCTTCTGCTGCGGGTTTCATCTGGACTGGCAGCTCTGGGCGTAGGGTAGGGTGAGGTTGGGTCTGACCCACCCCCACCACTCCTGACTCAACATTGCTTACCTTGATCATCTCCACCAGCTGCTCCACCCCACTGTCCCTGGGGAAGATGAGCTGTCCCAATAACAGCTCAGCCAACACACAGCCAGCTGAATAGATATCTGCAAGAGAGGGAAGGCCTGGCGTCAATGTCACAGGGTGTCGAGGGACGTGAGAGACAGTGAAGTTGAGTGTGGGGACTGTCCAATTGAACAACCCGGGGTCAGACACAGGGTGAATGAAGCTCCATCTGCACGGTCATATCACACACTCTGAGGCACCTCAACCTCCCTTGCCATTGTACTTCTCCCTCCCTCTCCGTAGTCCTTCTTACCCTATATAACCATATAACCATATAACCCCTTACAGCACAGAACAGGCCAGTTCAGCCCAACTAGTCCATGCCATAACAAATCCCCACCCTCCTAGTCCCACTGACCAGAGCCCGGTACATACCCCTCCAGTCCTCTCCTATCCATGTAACTATCTAGTCTTTCCTTAAATGTAACCAATAATCCCGCCTCGACCACGTCTATAGGAAGCTCATTCCACATCCCCACAACCCTCTGCGTAAAGTAATTTCCCCTCATGTTCCCCTTATAATTTTCCCCCTTCAATCTTAAACCATGCCCTCTCGTTTGAATCTCCCCCACTCTTAATTGAAAAAGCCTATCCACGTTTACTCTGTCTGTCCCTTTTAAAATCTTTTTTTTTTTAAATTTATTTATAGTATCTCCAAACATTCATTTCAAATTGACTTAGTATAATATTACATAATAGATACTAAAAAATTTTCAAATTTCACCCCCCCCCACCTCCCCTAACCCCTTAGGAAACCACCTTGTGGTGGTTAATTCCCAAAAACCCAAATGGGTGCGGTTTAACCACAAGTGGCCTATGACTTTCGGGGGCAGAAGTACCACTCCCTCCCCCACCCCCCCAGGCAGACAAAATACACATATAAACCGAAAAATCATCAATTCTTATATCCATAAAACCCCGGTCCATCAATTTAACCAATCTTATTCATAAACTCTTTTTTTTGAAAATCCAAACTTGATATTAAATTTTGCACCCTTTCCACCCTCCCAACACTGAGTTAAACATTGTTTACAATCAATAAACCCTTTTTTTTAAATTTTTTTTTCCAAGTCTTCCTGAATTTCATCCACTGAATTTAAACACCTCTGAACATCCCAGTTCAACACCGAATCTTCCATTCATCTCAGTCTCAAGTTGAATTTGTAGCTTACTTTCAAAAAAAGTTTTTTCAAATCTTTTAAAATTTTCTTGAACATAATTCCTTCGGTCTTGATCTTCTAAAGCATCAATGTTATTCATAAGTTCTTTCTTCTATGTTTCCCAATTTAATATCAAATTTTCCACTTTGTCAATCTTCTCAATGTTAAGTTGAAATTATTGTTTATTTTCAAGAAAAACTTATTCAAAATTTTTAACTCTTCTTCGACTTTAATTTTATAAATCATCATTCTTGTTCATAGTTTCTTTCTACTGAGTTTCCAAATTTAATAAAGTTTCTGTTTTTTCCAATATTCTCAATATTAAACTGATCTTGTTGTTTAGTTTAAAAAAAACCTTTTCAAAACTATTAAAATCTGTTTGCAATGTATGCATACACACAGATTATAAATTCACTCCTCCAATATTCCATCCAAAAAAAAATCACTGATAAACCTTATTGCAGGTCAAGGAGTTCCATATATATGTTTATCTTCAGAAAATATTTCAAATATTTCAAATCAACATTCGTCGCCATCTTTCAAAAAGGATTCCGAAATCAACTTTAATAAGTTCTGTTCTTGAGAAAATTCCAGCACCAACTCCAGCTCTGTCCGGGGAAATATGTCAAATTTCTTCCAAAGTCTCACCCACTCTTAATTGAAAAAGCCTATCCACGTTTACTCTGTCTGTCCCTTTTAAAAACTCATACATCTCTATCAAGTCCCCTCTCAATCTTCTACACTCCAGAGAAAAAAGCCCCAGTCTGCATAACCTTTCCCTGTAACTCAAACCTTGAAATCCTGTCAACATTCTTGTGAACCTTCTCTGCACTCTCTCTATTTTCTTTATATCTTTCCTATAATTTGGTGACCAAAACTGTACACAGTACTCCAAATTTGGCCTCGCCAATGCCTTGTACAATTTCATCATAACCTCCCTACTCTTGAATTCAATACTCCGATTTATGAAGGCCAACATTCCAAATGCCTTCGTCACCACACCATCTAACTGAGTATCAGCCATGAGGGTACTATTTACCATCACTCCTAAATGCCTTTGTTGCTCTGCACATCTCAATAGCCTCCCATTTAATGCATATGACTTATTTAGATTTGCTTCCACTCTCTGGCACCTCTATCTCTGGCACCTCTCTCATCCTCCCTCTCTCTGACACCTCTCCCCTCTTTCTCTGGCATATCCCTCATCCCTCTCTATGTCACATCTCTCCCTCGGATAACTCTGCCTCAATCTATCTCTTCCCACCTTGGATGAAGCTTTCTCTATTTTACATGAGAACACTCAACACGCACCCCTCCCTCCCTATTTGGGACATCACCATCTCAGTCATCATGGGATACTCTCTCCATCTCAATCTCTATGCCCAACACCCCCCAACCCGTGACATCAACTTCTTCCCTACGGGATAACCCTCTGTCTCTGTGCTGGACAGTTCTGCCTTTTTGCCTCAAGTGACAGGGCTGCCTTCCTAAAGTCTGGTTTATTACTCACCGATATTTGAGATGTCGTCAGGAGCTCTAAAGATGAGCTCTGGTGCTCGATAATACTGGGGCCAATCAAATCTATGTGGTGGAAAGCAGGGGTGGATCAACCGAAAATAGCACCTATGGCAGTGGTGGCCATCCTCTTGCAAGAGCAGGGCTTGATGGTGGCCATATTTTCTGTAGAGAACGAGAGGAAAGACTGAGCGTTTGTGTTCTTTGTACCTTTCATAGTGCCCCCATTCCAACCCATCCAGTGCCAGCCAAGTCATCCCACCCCCCCCAACAACACACCGTCAAACTGTCGGGATTCCATGCCTGGGGGTCGATGAGGGATCAAAAGTTCCATGAAGGGGTTGATGGTCTAAAAATTTTGGGGATGTCCTTGAGACACACCAAGAGTCATAGCCTCCAGTCAGAGAGTCAGTCATCCGCAACCAACCTCTGGTTTTTCCCACAAAGCTAATGCTGAAACCAATCTACGCATCACCAGAAATACCAAGCAACTGAACTTTCCACCCATGTGGGAACATCTTAAATGCTTTACTCAAGTCCATGTAGACAAGTCTTTTCTTCATCAATGTTCCTAGTATGTGCACAAAGCCGTGTTGGCTGGTCCTTATTTGTCCCTAACTGTCAAAATACTTCTATATCCAATCTCTTAGAGCACCTTCTAATGACTTGTTTACTCCTGATATTAGGCTCACCGGCCTATCATTTCCTAGGTTATTTTTGGAGCCTCTTTTTAAACAACGGGACAAGATGAGCTCCCCTCCAATCCTCCGGCACCTCACCTGTGGCTAAGGATGTTATTATATATATCTGCCAGGGTGTTTGCAATTTCTGCCCCAGCCTCCCTCAAATTCCAAGGGAACTGGGGATTTATCCCCTTTTGTTCACTTTAAGACTACAAGCACTTCCTCCTCTTTATCTAGGTTCCCTGACCTCACTGCTTATATGCCTCGCTCCCCTAGACTCTGTGCCAGTTTCCTGAATAAAAAGAGATTTAAGAAAAATCTAGAAGATCTCCCCCATCTCTTCTAGCTTCATACATAAGTGATCACTCTGATCGACAAGAGGACCAATTTTGTCCCTCCAGATTTCCCTATTAATTTGGTCCTGCATTTTTTAATCATCCTCTCAAGATCCTCATTTGCTCCTTGTTGCCTGTACCAGCTGTACACCACTCTCTTCTTTGGAAAATCAAGGTTCCCTCTGCGTCCTAACTTTGCCTTTAATCTTCACATGCAGACCTTGTGTTTCCACTTTGAAAGCCTCCCACTTACTGAACACATTTGCCTGAGAACAACCTGTCCAAATCCATGCTTTCTAGACCCTTTCTCATTTCCTCAAACTTGCCCTTTCTCCAACTGAGAATCTCAGCCTGAAGACCAGACCAATCCTTCTCCATAATAAACTTGAAACAAATTGCCTTATCATTACTGGCCCCAAAATATTCCCCCCCATATACATATGTCCCCTGTCTTGTCTTGTTTAACAATAGGTGATCCAGCACTGCATTCTCTCTGGTTGGTACCTCTATATATCGATTAAAAAAACTTTCCTGGACACATTTGACAGACTCCAAGCCTTCAGTCCCAGTCAATATGCGGAAAGTTAAAATCTACTATTCCACACTTATGTTTGGAACATAGGAATATAGGAAATAGGAACAGGAGTAGGCCAAAAATGGACCATCGAGCCTGCTCCGCCATCCAATACGATCATGGCTGATCTAATTTATGACCTAACTCCACCTACCTGCCTTCTCCCCATATCCCCTAATTCCTCTATCATGTAAAAATTTATCTTGCTGAATTTTAAATATGTTTAATGAGGCAGCCTCAATCACTTCCCTGGTTAGAGCATTCCAAACATGCACTGCACTCTGGGAAAAACTATTTTTCCTCATCTCTGTGCTAAATCTACTCCCCCGAATCTTGAGGCTGTGTCCTCTCATTTTAGTTTCCCCGGCCAGCTCAAAAAACCTTCCTACATCTATGCTATCCATACCATTTATAATCCTATATGTTTCTATAAGATCTCCTCTCATTCTTCTGAACTCGAGCGAAAACAATCCTTGACAATTTAATCTTTCCTGCAACTCTCTGCTATTTTCTCCAGATTTGCTCCTCTAATTCTCATTTACTGATGGGCAGTCTATAATACAAGCCCATGAGTGTGGTTATCCCTTTCCCGTTTAACAATTCCACCCACAGAGCCTCAATAGACAAGCCCGAGGGTCTGTCCTGTCTGAGCACTGCAATAATATTTCATCTGATGTAACGCCACTCCTCTCCCTTTCATTCCTCTCCCTCTATCACATCGGAAACCACTGAAACGTCGTGCTGCCAGTACTGGGCTTCCTCCCACCAAGCCTTACTAATGGCTACAGTTTCAAAATTCTATGTGCCAATCCATGCTCTAAACATCTGCCTTTCTGACAATACCCCTTTCAGTGAAACAGATACACCTGAGAACATTTCCACCAGATACAACCGTTTGATTTCTGAATTGACACAGTCTGGACATCATCTTTCCCTCCTCCACTCCCCTATCTACTCTGTCAGTCTGGTTCCAATCTCCTTGCAAATCTAGATTAAACATCACCCATCCCCCACCCCACCAGAGGAACACTAGCAAATCTTCCTGCAAGAATAATCATCTCCCTTAACTTCAGATTAACCGTCCATCAGAACAGGTTCCAACCTCCCTGGAAGACCGCGTCAAATTTGAAACTGGGTTTAGTGGCACCATTAATAGCCCCGGGCGGGCTAACTAGGCCAGTCTGGTCACACTGTGTCTTGGTGCAGGATCGCTCGCCAAGAGGTGGCACGGTTAGTGTTGCGGTAAGTGCAATGGTGTTACAGAGCCAGCGACCGGGGTACGAATCCAGCACTGTCTCCCTGGCTTAACGTGGGTTTCCATCAGCTGCATAGTTACCTCCCACCCTTCAAAAACACATCAGGGGTGTAGGTCAATTGGGTGTAATTTGGTCGCAGGGGTTTATTTGATGAAAGGACCTGTGTACATGCTGCATGTCTAAATTTAAATTTCAGGCTGTCCCATTGCTGAAAAACTGTTCTTCCCCCTCACCTTGAATCTTTTGCCCTGCAACACCTTCGTGATGGTTATCAGCTCTCCACCATCCAACAGCCAGGCCTGGTACACCACACCGAAAGACACACTGCCAATAATTTAAACATCTGCGTAGGGCACCTCCTTGATCCAGTGTGGCCACTACTCTTGTGGCCTTATTGCTATCTCCTGTGGGGCAGTTGCAGTAGCATTTACACACCCAGAGAGCACAGAACTGGCCATTTGTCCAAGATGGTGTCTATCCTTCCCTCGAACTTTCTTCCAAACATCACCTCAATGTCAGAATTGATCCTCTGGTGGTTCGTTCCTGACTCTATTTTTTTTAATTATATTGAAGAATTTTACAAAACCAAAATATATATAATCTAAAACTAACCCCTACTACCCCCCTCCTCCCCCATCCCCCCTACACCCTCCCCACTTCGGAGCGTTTTTAAAACACAGTAAGACCGATTATGACAGTTTGCCGGATGGTGTGCTATGTTTTTACACCTTTTATCAGAAATAAAACTTTTATTTAACATCTAAACACATACGTTCCAAATACACTGTTGGATAAGTCTCCAAAAATTGTGAAGGAAACCAAATTGGCAAAAAGAATAATTGAGCTGATGGGGGGTTTAAATTTGGTTGAAATATGGCGACGGATGAATCCGACAGAGAAGGATTATTCTTTTTATGTTGCTCGTCATGAGTCATCCTCAAGAATAGATTTTTTTGGGAATCAGCTCATTTGCAGGGTAGGATTGTACAAGTTGAGTACAAGAGTAGGATTTTATCAGTCCATTCATTGTTCTTAATTAAATGAAATGTTGCCGAGATACCCATGGGTCAACATATATATCTATTTTGAATAAACCTCTCAAAAAGTTAATTATTTGTTCCCAAAAGAGCCTAACTTTTGTACATTCCCATACTGAATCTAAGGAAGTACCTGTCTTTTCACCAGCAACGCTTTCCAGGACCTTGATCTGGGATTGTTGGTGATGGGATGGGGGGGTGGGGGAGGTGGGAAAAGATGGAACAGGTTCTATAATCCGGTGTTGTGGGGTGTGGAAGGGCGATTCTGTCTCACAGTGGGAGAGATCGCATTCTGGGGTGAGGGGAGAGCTCTTTACCATTCCTGTTGGAAGGGCTACCTTCCCTCCCACTCCCGAGAGGGTGTTAAATGTGGCCTCCATTCTCTCTGGCCACACCGGGTGATGTATGGTGCTGGAGGAGGCTCTGTCCCAGTAGTGGAGCCGTTGATAGGATCTTTATCTCACCCATGGGCCCTGGGCGCTTCCAAACACAACGCCATTGCTCAGAAAGAGTCCCTGGGATGTGCCCTCATGCAGGCCTCATTGCCCTTCCAGGAGAGACATCCTACTTGTGCTGCTCTGCCCTGGTGCAGCTAAGCTATGGCAACACAGCAGGAGTTGCCCCACTCTGTGACATCATGACCCCATCTGTGTCACCTCCCCTCTTTGTGACACCACTAGTGTAATGGCCAGGGACATCCAGCTATTTCAATCCTCCTCAATTTTCCCAAGCAAGGGGTCGGGGTGGGGGGGGAGTAGTTCAACTTGTTTAAGTTACTTGAGTTGTTAATTCTTCTACCTCCTTGATATTTGATTCCATTTTGCGGACACTTTAGTTGACTATTTCATTGACATTGCCTGTAATCTCCCTTCATAAGTGACATGATTTTGTATTTATCCCAATTGATCTTATACCCAAAGATCTCCCCATTGTCCTCCAGAGTGGAGCGCAACTTGGGCAACGAGTGTGTCAGGTCTGTCAGATCTGTCAGAACATCTCAGCAAATAAATTGGATTGATGCTCTTCCTGCCCTGTTCTGAAAATTTTAATGACTGATTCCTGGCAAATGGCCACGGCTGATGGCCCCATGGCTCACAAAAACTGTGCTGGAGATAACGGGAAACCCTGCCTGCATGATCTTTTCAGTGGGAAGGCTCAGGTAATTTGTCCATTGGTCACAAACTTAGCCTTGGGCGCACGGTGAAACACCCTTATCGAATGTATAAAAGTTGGCCGCAGCCCCAATTTTCCCAGCACTTAAATAATTCTCCCTCTCTAACTTGTGTGAGAAACACAGCTCACTGATTAAATAATTTTGAAGTCAATAGGTGAAGCGATATAACCTTTTTATTCAACGTTCTTGCAAGAGCGGGTCTCTTTCAGAAAGGCACACACACTGCTATTCAACAACATTTTTTTCTACATTTCTTTGTGTTAATAACCACTCCTCCGTTAGTTTAATTGGTTAGTTCACTGAGTAATTGATAAGTTCGTTTTACCTATCAAAAGATGTTCCTATTATTGTATTAAAGCGGGCCTAGTTTCCCACTCCCCATATTTCACTACCCCCTACCTTTATTTCTTCTCATCCTTATCTGGAATGATGTCCAGTTCTTTCGCAATGTTTTTGGTATCATTTTGACTTACTCTGCAATTTTTTGCAGGAAGTAACCTTCCTTGGTATTCTAGCAGACCGGCCCCCCCACCCCCCACCCTCCCCTTAAGGTACGCATTGGCTTTCTCTGGGCAGCCATATTAACTCTGCAGAAACAGTCCTTTGGCTACTTTCCACAATCCCACTCCCTCCTTTTCTATTTATTCAACTGTTTCTTCATCACTGGAAATAGAACCATAAAATGCCTCCAATTTGGATAACATCATCCCACGAGTCTCTTCCATTTTCTAAAGCTTTCACTGTCAAGTCAATACAGATTATCCCGTGTTGACCCATCTTCTACGTCCCTTAAGGTCATTTGTTTCATAATTGCAGTTTCAATAAGCCGCTGTGTAAGCCCGCGCACACAGGGCATCTATAATACATTATCCCACACCAGTTAGTACTCCTACCTCCACTATTAAGGAGGGCAGTATGGAGACGATTACTCCCTCCCATTTTTCAAAGTACAACTCCAGCCACCCAGTTAGTGAGGTGTCCACTCCTGAATTTTCGGCCAACCCCTCAGCCAGGGTGGAGAGGCCCTGCTACACTTTTGTAATAGTTCCATCTGGGCTGGATCGTGTGGGATAAAAGTACAGCAATTTCCACTTAGCATTACACAGTCTCCTCCTTTCTCTGCTCACACCAAATCTAGCGCTCTTCTGTTTCCCCAAGCCACGCGACTGGTGGCATGCAATTGATCAGTGATCCCCTTTACAGCATCCAGGATATAATTTGTTGATTGTAGTAAATATAGTTTATTCAGTCCACGTTTTGTTAATAATAGTTTCCCACCAAAAAATAGTTAACTCAAACTCTGCTGCTATCTGATTGCGTGCGTTAAATTTATTAGGTACTCCCCTTGGCACCCCAATTGCATCAATACAAATTTGGTTACATAAAGACGTTCCCAGGAACTCCCTCTTACTTCTCTTTATCCCTATTACCTTCTCCCATTCAAATTTCAAGGTGAAGGTTATGGCCAATTGAATGATTGCACAGGTACCCTTCCAGTTGGGAGGAAGAATCAGTCTAAGGATTCTCCCTCTCCACAATCACCATAGATCCATTCAGGGTACATTCAAGGCTGAGTAGTTCCCTCCCCTCTCCTCTGTCACATCTCGTACCTTTCTACATATTGTAGATTTCCTACATTCCTCGTGAACTGTCTTCCTTTTGTCTAGAAATTCAGGCTGTGTGATTTCCTGACACAGCCGAGAATGCCGCGGAATCCGGACATCCTTCTTCAGAGCAGGAGGGAAATCAGGGACAGAAATTTACAGGACTGGTTACCCCAGGCCATTTTATCCTGATACAAGGCCATCGTTCACCTCATTCCTTGTCTGTCTTTATCCCAACCCAGTGGAAATGGAATCACCTGTCCTATAAGTGCATGCATAGCAATTGCTCTTTTTTAAACCCTTCACTGTATATTTTACCTATTCTACCCAGACATTTGTATCGCCATAACTTGTCTCAATCGTCTGTCTAAGGTCCTCTACCTCCACTATCTTTACTACTTTCAGATCATTGGATGGAGTATAGTGTTTCTCGCTGGGCATTATTGTGAAGGTACGATCGGTTGGATTAGTCTTGGATCCTTCTACGATTATTCTAAATCAACACGCCAACTGCTCCTTTCCCCTGATGTTTATCCCCATTCCAAATTGATTTCTCATATACCCCTTTTGAGTAGGTTTGAGTAGGCTTGAGGGTGGATTCTAATCCTCTCCCTATTGGGGTATGAATCTCATTGGACCCACCCTGGTTTCCAATGACCAACGCTGTCCACCATATCCACCACCATCTCATGTTCCTTACTACCGAAGGAGGAGGGTTGTACATCGCTATTTAAATTATCTTTCACAAACTAGTCCAAGTCCTGCTCTAATGACCATCAATGACTTTTCAGCTGCTTCTTGACCAGGTCTTTGGTGGGATGTATCTGCCAAGTTGGCGGATCAGCAGTGGTGTCCACCAGTCCTTTCTCTCTGGTGTGAAGTGTCCACCATTTTTTGGCAGTTCTTATTGCCGGATCAATGGTCAGGAGGGTTAGAAATGGTCCTATCCAACTTGGCTGAACCTTGGAGTCCCTCCACACTTCACCAGAACCCAATCACCTGCTTCTATTTGGTGGACAGCTAGTTCAAGTGGAGATATCTGGGCCAAAATACCCTTCTTCCTAAGAATTGATAAAGAAGAAGCAAGAGCCGAGACATCATTCTTTAGAAATTGGTCAGTGAATTCTACAGTTGGCTATTTCCCTTCTCTTCCCAAAAATGGCAGTCCGAAAAGCATCTCATAGGGGTCAATCCGACATCCCTTTCAGGTGACCTTTGGATTCGCAGTAAGACTATAGGGATTTTGTCCAGAGTAACTTTGTTTCTAGCACCAATTTGTTCATTCAATGTCTGATTCTTTCATTCTCGCTGCCCTGAGGAAGGGGGATACCATGGGATATGAAAATCCCATTTTATTTCTATCTTTTGCTTTATTTCTTGAAGTATCTTAGAGGTGAAGTGACTTCCTTCCTTGGTCAAAGTCCATGTTTTCCACCAACCCATTGCGTGGTATAATGTTCTCTAAAATAATCTATCATACTCCCCATGAAATGGCCAAGGCCATTGGGAAAGACTCTACCCATCCTGTCAGGTGAAGAACTCGTACTAAAAGGTACTTTTGCCTGCCTATCTAAGGTCGTTCAGTAAAGTCTACCTGTATACTCTGGAAGGGCCTTATGCCAGTTCCCCTTCCTCCCCTTTGGGATACCCTAAGTATCTTTGTGCTAACTTTTTGACAAGTTAGTCACCCTGCACATATCTGTTTAGCCATGGTGTATATGCCCTTGCATCCCAATTTCCTCAATACAATATCGCATGTCGCTTGTCCTCCCCAGTGACTCCCTTGGTGCAGGGTTGTTTCTCATGATGGGTATATTTACTAACTCTCTTCCATTTGGGAGAATCCACTTCCCTTCTTCAGTGTTTACTGCCCCCATTCCACAGAATTCCTCCACTTCCTCTTTAGTAAATATTGTTTTAGCTTGTTCATAACCCACAGTGGGAACCAATACGTATAACCACATAACAATTTCAGCACGGAAACAGGCCAATTTGTCCCTTCTAGTCACACTGATCCATGTACCCTCCTCTAATCCCACTTACCAGTACTCTGCCCATATCCCTCCATCTCTCTCCCATCCATATTCTTATCCAACTCTTTCATAAATGAGAAAATTGACCCTGACTCCACCACCTTTCCCGGAAGCCCATTCCACACAGTAACCACTGGCTGAGTAAAGAAGTTCCCGCTCATGTTACTCCTAAACCTTTGCCCTTCAACTCTCAACCCATGACCTCTTGTATCCTTCTCTCCTCCTCTGAATGGGAAAAGCCTTTCCACATCAACTCGATCTATTCCTCTCATTACTTTAAACAACTCTATCAAATCCTCTCTCTGCCTTCAACTCATCAAGGTTGTCCAATGTCACCAGCCTTGTTTGCATTGGTCAGTGAACCATAAGCTCAGGCAACTCGACAGAATGACAAGGTTAAATGGATAAGAATTGCAGATGATGAATATAAGATTAATTTATTCACTGATGTATTGATTTATATGACACATAGTTTGAAATATTTACAAGAATGTTTAGTTCCATTTGAAGAGATAACTGGGTAGAAGGTGAATAGAGAAATAAGTGAAATATTGCCGATTTTGCATGGGGATTATAAAGAGTGTAAAAATATTATAAAATTATGATAGTCTGATAAAATTAAATATTTAGGGGTAACTGTGAATGCAAATTATCAATCTTTATATAAGTTAAATTATTAAGCTCTTGTGCCTGCCACATTGACCATCGCCAGTGGGCTGATATCGCCTCAAACCGTGCATCTTGGCACCTCACAGTTCGGCGGGCAGCAACCTCCTTTGAAGAAGACCGCAGAGCCCACCTCACTGACAAAAGACAAAGGAGAAAAAACCCAACACCCAACCCCAACCAACCAATTTTCCCCTGCAATCGCTGCAACCGTGTCTGCCTGTCCCGCATCAGGCTTGTCAGCCACAAATGAGCCTGCAGCTGACGTGGACATTACCCGTCCATAAATCTTTGTCTGCAAAGCCAAGCCAAAGAGAAGAGATGGAAAAAGATTAAAATGGATTTGATTAAATGGAAGGATCTTCCATCAACATTAATGTGTCGAGTAAATTGTATTAAAATGAATACTTTTCTTCGTATTCTATTCTTATTTCAGTCAATTCCATGTTCACTTTCAAAGGGTTTATTTTCAGGATTTGAATAAGGTGGTGAGGAAAGTTTTATGAAAGGGAAAATTAGCTCGAGTGGCCTGACAGAAATTGACCTGGAAATATGCACTAGGTAGACTCCAGTTGCCTCATTTTCAAAAGTATTATGAAGCTGCACAGTTGAAGTTTGTTCGTGGAATGATGGATATTAATCAGCCTCCTAGTCGGGTCAAGGTGTAGTTAGCCTGCATTTCTGAATTTGATGTACACCAGTTTATATACAAGTGGAATTTGAATTTATTGCAGGGATAGGATATGCCAGTATTAAAGATATGGGTTAAAAGAAATGATGTTATAGGAACAAAGGGTAAATTATCAATTCAAACTCCGTTACATCAGCTTATTCCTTTTTCAAGGTTTCATAGGTATTTAAAGATATGGTATTTTCAGGGCATAAATGTGATTCAGGATTGTTTTGAAGAGGGCCAGTTTCTTTCTATAAATCAATTGAGGGAGAAATTTGGGACACCAGTAAATCCTTTATTTGTGTATTACCAACTTAGAGCTTTGATAAGAGATCATTATGGTAAGCAGATGAGTTTACCTAAGTTAATGTAATTTGAATCTTTCATTTCCTTTAAACCAAAGAGAGGTTTTATTTCAAATATGTATCAATCGTTACAGGAAACTATGGAAATCCGAATTTGGAGAAATCTAGAAATAAATGGGAAAGCGATTTAACTTCTGCTATACCTCAAGAGGATTGGGAGGTTATAAGTCATGAAGCGATAACTAAACTGACTAAGGTAAGATATGGTTTGGTTAATTATAATTTTTTGCATCAGTTATACTGGACTCCTGAGAAATTGAAAAACTACGGATTTAGTCATTCAGATTGTTTAGAAGTGGGTCAAGTACTGGAACTTTTTTGCATGCAGTTTGGTCTTGAGATAGAGTACAAGCATTTTGGGAAAAGTTAGGTTGGTTTTGGAGAAATTATTGAAAATTAAATTACCATTGGATCCAGAGATTTTCTGTTGGGTGATATGGTTTGTTTGACTGGCTTAGGGTTGGATAAGTTTCAAATAGCATTTGTACGTTTGCCATTATCTGTGCCACAAAAATGTGTAGCAATTACTTGGAAAGCCAATGCAGAGATTAATATAGTGGGTTGGAAGAATGAATTAAGATCTTGTATTTATATGGAGAAAATAACAATTTACATCATAATTTCTCTATTTTTGTTAAAATGTGATCATTCTATTTCGAATATATTTCTGTGCAAGGAATCATAAGGGTTTGGAAATATCCTAAAGTAGTGTACAGGTTTTATGTTTGATGGCTCACCTTTAGGGGACTGGCTGAGTGGGGGGAAGGGGGGGTTACTACATGTATAAAAACCTTTTTTCCTGTTGCTATTGATTTTATCTTGTTCTTAAAAATTTTTTTTAAAGATGAGCTGAGACCTCCACTCAATCACCATGTTTGGACAACTGTGGGCACAAAAGTGCAGAGATGCTTAGTTCACCAACCTGCCCATTTACCCACGAGGCATGAACATCATCGCGAGAAGCGTGTTAGGGTTACCATACTCATCGCATGCAAAGAGGGATCCAGCTTGCTCCTCCGTCTTTTTGTATGGGGGGGCAAGCGCACGTGCATCATGCGTGTGGCCAGGGCAACGCACAAACACATCCAAGAAGCTGCAACTTAACAAATAAAGTAGCCTGTACCTGTGGACATGGGCATGCAAGATGACAAAAACAAAAGGTCAGGGCTCTAACTCACCAGAACTTGTGGTCAACAACCACTTCGAGAACTACAGAGTGTCACCCTTTGGATTGTAGGAGGCCGTTGGGTCCATGCTGGGTGTAATAATGGGAATATGTGACCCATCAATGGCGCCAGCACACATTGGGAAGCACCTTTCTGCAAAGCCATCAATTGTATCCTGGAGGCGAGTTCCACTTGGCAGGGAGATTAAATGCTTACCGAGGACACCCTTCCAGGATCCTGTCACCTGCCGTACCACCATGCACACAAGTGCTGACATCTATCCCGAAGATGGCACTGATGGATCAATACTCACAAGACGTTGCATACCAACTCAGAGCCACAGCCAGTCAAATTCCCGGCTCCAGTCGATGCTGCGCATCTGGTCTATGTGGATGCAGATAAGATTCGATGAGTTCCAGCACATAGTTGGTGCCACGCGTCATACGGAATTGTCTCCTCCACTCGTCATCATCAAATTTGGTGAGAATGTTACTCCAGAATCCAGACCCCTGAGATCTGTGCAACCACCATTAAGACCGATTTGTTATCACGGCTAATTGACTGATAAGTAGCATTTGCCACCGTCTGCGGCACCTACACTTTACAAGCCTTTCCACCTCGAACTACCGCACTCTGGCCTACAATCTTTGCAGGGATCATCCACTAATCTCACTTATGCACTGTTCAGACCACATGGATCTGAGAAGAACCTCAACGTATTTCATGGTCTCAATGAAGTACATCTCGTCCTGGACACTGACACAGGCTGCCAACATCCCCATAAGCATTTCTCTTCACTCCTCCATGATCCTCATCTTATGTTCCTTCCAGCTTCAGTCACGACGCACTGCAAATGATGTCAAGGCAGCGTGGGTGTGACTAGGTCACAGTCAACAGGAGCCAGCATTTGCTCGGACACAGATCTCCATTTGCCTGCATATTCAGTTGACAGAAAGGCATCTTCTCCGTGGCCACCTGAATGTCCCAGCTGCACCCCCCCCAGCCGTGTCTCCCAGCGCATTATATGCGTCCATGCACCTGAAAGATGTTATAGGAATTTTCTCCTGCCACCTGCTAGTCTCGTCCTCACACGTGAGCAGATAAGTAGATCCCTGAGATGGAGGAAGTAGGCCTTCCAAGCCACAAGGTGCACGTGCTGGAATTGGGTATCCAAAACAGCAAAGTCCCCCAGCTCGAATTTCATGTGCATGAAGACTTTAGAGCATTGATCCAGCAAGCAGGTTCTTGCACAGAAAACAACATTCCGTTTAACATGAAGCCAGGTAAAATGTTCCTTAACTAGTTTGATTGAAAGATAGTGAAGAGATCATTTTCCCACACAAATGGCCGAGGCCTTCTTGTGGAAAGCAAAATCACAGACCAACCTTTCACTGGATTCATCCAGGGTCACATCATGAAGATGGAGACCAGAGTTGATCTGGTGACACTGGATAAGATTGGAATCAATGCACCGTGCATGAGCCATGGCAGTAAAATCAATGGCAGTAAATGTATGTAATGTCGCACCTGGATAGGACACCAGCCACAGCATTCACTTCTCCTCAGAGGTGCTGTATGTCCGATGAAAATTGTAGGATGAAGTCCAAGTGACGAATCTCTCTGGGCAAGTAGAGATGTGTGCTTCTTCTTGCAGTATGTGTAAGAGGCTGGTGGTCTGTATAAATGGTAAAAGGATGACCTTCCAATAAAAACCTGAAATAATGGATTGGAGATTGCGCTTCGTGAGAGACTGACAAAGAAACTTATTTCTAAATTGGATCTTCTACTTCAGGAGTAATCTCCAAACCAGATTTGAATAAATCAGAAGATGGGAATTGGATTTGGGAACTGATATTGGTCCTTTTTGCTGGTCTGACATTTCTTGGGACAGTAAGATATATATAATTAAAGGTTTTTTTATAGATTAGTTAATTATGAATTTATTTATCAATTATATTTAATGCCACATAAATTAATTTATTCCACCTTTTTCAAATTTATTTTTCAGATGTGGCACAGAAATTCGTACGTTTATACATTGTACCTGGTCATGTACCAAGGTAACATCAATTTGGAAAGATGTGGGCAAGTTTTTGGAACAACACCTCAGCTTATTCTTTTGGGAAATATATATGATTCGGAACCCCAATTCAAGTTCTCAAAAAATCAATTATTTTTTGAAAGTTGCACTGGCGACGGCCAGGAGATGTATAGCAATTACATGGAAATCTGAATCTCGTCTTAAAATTGATTGTTGGAACGAGAAGCAAAATTGTATTCCCTTAGAAAAGGTGACTTATAATATAGAAATGGGAATGAAACATACTTAAAGATATGGAAACCATATTTAGAAAGTATGGGTTTGGATAGCTAATGTTTTCTCTTCTACACCCCACATTTCCTTTAATCTTAATGGTTGATCCTTATCATGTTTGTTTAATTCTACTACTTTACTAATATCCTGTCTTTATTTTTGGGAGGGTAGGGCATGGAGGGGGGTATTCATTATAGTTGATTTGCACATATAATCTATATTCTTTTTTCTTGTCTATGTTTTTTCTCTTCTCACTTTAATGTACAGTACAACCTTTTATTTTTTATCTATTTTAATAATTATGTATTAATTCAATTCGATTCTATTATTATATTGCACTGTATACAAAACTATAAATATATATTTTTTAAGCTGATATGTTTCACTGCAAGATCGATAGCTGAGAGTCTTTGCACAAACGTATTATAATTTGCCTGAGCCGGTGAGAGCTTGGCTGAAAAAAAAACACCAGAGACTCCAAATGCCCTCAGCCTCATCGTTCTAACACTGATCCCACAACACTAACAGATGCATCTGTGGTGAGAGAGCAAGGCATTGGGCTTCTGATGTACGAGCATAGTGGCATTGTAAGAACAGTTTTCACATCATGGAAAGCAGACATAGCATTGTCTCCCAAAGTTAAGGGCTTTTTTGGAAACGGACATCAGATCCCTTTAGTAGTTCAGTAAGAGGTCATAGGGATACTGCGGCATTCACCAGGAAACAGCAATAAAAATTCATCATGCCGTAAAGAAATCACAACTGGCCAAACGTAACAGGGGTAAGAAATTCTCAAATTCCACTTACTTTCGATTCATCAGGAAAAATACCATGTTGCGTAACTCTATGTCCCAACAAGAGAAGATCAGCAGGCCTCAAAACACTTGACTGGGATTGATCACGATGCCAAATCCCTCAAGCCTCTGGAACCATGAGAAAAGGTGGCACTAATGCTCCTCTTCATCCACACTTGCAACCAGAATCTCCTCGATGAAATCAACCACCAATAAAACCCAAGGCCAGTGAGTCCGTGGTCCATGAACTGCTGGAATGTCTAAGCTGCATTCCATAGACCAAATGGTATTCTCAGAAACTCAAACATGCCGAAAGGCATCATCACAACAGTCTTCGTGACATCAGAAACCTCAAATGGAATCTAATAGTAAGCACGTACTCAATCTATTTTGGCAAATACATATTTACCGGTGAGGTTTGCTGAGAAGTCTTGGTAATTGGGAATATGGTATCAGTCAGGCACGGTCAAATTGTTCAGGGCAGGATAATCACTGCAAATTTGCCAATCCCCAGTTTTTATCCAGAACCGTATGCAATGTTGAATCCCAGCAGTTGTCAGATCTGTGAACTATGCCCAACTCTTGCAATTCCAAATGTACGATTTTAAGATAATCCAGGGGTACAACGAGCTCCCGTCTCGTATACCCTGAGACTCCACATGGTAGCTTATTGCATGTCTGTATGGCAATACGATGGGGTCACGAGGCGAGGGAAACACTTGAGCAAGGCTTGCAAAGGGCAGAAGCCAGGTTGAAGGCTTGTCAGGTGGCAGATGATAGTGGAGGGACAACAAATGCAGCTCACTTGCATTCAAGAACTGCAGTCCACAAAACAGTGATTTTTTTTAAATACATCAATGAAACATGAGAGAAGAAATCTATGCCCAAAATGGAATTTGCCACATTTACAAATGAAAAACACCAAAACAGTTTGTGAGACTGAAATTAAACATCCGTGACCTCTGGCCACGTTCTCTGACCACAATGACGGGCCATTTGGCAAACAATGACTGTGGTGACAATGAAGCTCATTTCAATTCATCCCATCTGTCAGCACATGGTCCATACACATCACCCGTTCCCTGCTTGTTCATGTGCCCAACCAAATGACTCTTAAATCGTGGTGATTGCATCTCCTTTCACCACTGTCCTGGCAGCTTGGTCCAGACCCCCACCGCATTGTGTAAAATCCTGCCTCACTTCTCTCCTTTCCCCCTCTCATGTTCAATCTAGGCATCGTCGTATTTTTATATTTCCCACGGGGGTAGGGGAAGAAGAAATCTACCCTCTCTGGGAATACAATAATTTTATAAGTTTCAACCAGGTCATTTCTCAGCTGCCAATTCTCCAGAGAAAACTCTCCAAATTTGTCCAACCTCTCCTCAGAGCCAATGCTCCAACCCAAGCAACACCCTGACAAACTCCTTTAGTAACCCAGCAACCAGAATTGCATGAAATACTCAAAATGTGGTCTAACCACATTTGTACTTTAAGCCCTGCTCAATAAAGAATACTTTCTTTAACACCATACACTTGTGTTGCCACTTTCAAGGGGCTAAGGCTTACACCCCAAGGTCCCTCTTTGCAACACTACTGCAAGTCCTCTCAAAGTGCAAGACACTTGTCCAGATTAAACTCCATCTGCCATTTCTCTGCCCACATTCATAAGTAATCTGGTTTGAAAAGGAGAATACGAGGGGACGTGGGTGAATCAGCAGGAGATAGAATTAAACATGGGGGGGGTGGTGGGCAGGTTACCATTGAGTCAAAGGACTACACAAATGAAATAAGAGACGGTTCCTCTGGATTTGACCTCACCTGGACAGTGGAGGAGGCAGAAGACAAGGGTCAGTGTGGTAATGGAATGGAACTTAAAACAGGTTGTGACCATGAGCCAAGATGGCCATTGTGATCAAATGGAGCTCAGCCAATCGGTCATTTTCTCTGAATTGGTTTTACTGCCACAGAGGAGGATACTTGAAGAGCACGGACATGGTCAGTAGAGATGAAGGTGAAACTTTACCCTGCAAGAGATTGGTTGTTTATGTCCCTGGATGGTGGTGACTGATGCAGGTTGCAGGAAAAAATGCCCAAGAATGGAGAGGAAGGCGTGGGGAGAGATGAGCGTACTAGAAAGTCTGGATGAAAGCAGACCCTGACAAAAACAGAAAGTGGGGAGGGGATGATGCAACTCCATCGTGTTGTAGTTGTCCGAAATGTTCAAGTTAATGGCTACAACACATGGTGGGGATTGCATGTGGTAATGAGGAGTCTGTAACTTGTTGAAAGATCTGACAGCTAAATTCATCACCAATGAGTAGGAAAGCAGCTTCAGTCTAGTCTCCCTCTCAGAAAGATTTAGTTCATAAACAAAACAACCTTTCAACAGAGACAGGCGAAAAGGGCTCTTCATTTTGTCTTACATTCAACATACTTTGAAGCTCCCCACTGTAAATGACTCCAAATTCAATTCTGGTGGAAGAGTAGGAGCCAAGGCCTTGCCAAATAAGATGAGCCTTATTCTGGGTATCTATTTCGACTTTCACACCATTAAATGCAAGCCCCAGTTATTGATTCCCAACCATTTTCTATACTTACCCATATCCTGCAACAAATACAAATTATAATTTTGCAACCACCCCACCTGAAATTGAAACAAACAACAGCTCATTTTTCCATGTATAAATTACATATAAAATAATTTCCCCACATTTTAACTTCACTGTGGCCATTCATGGATAACTTCTGACATCAGGAAACTGCACCAGCCATTATTGACTCTTCTCCAATGTTACTGGCAGACATGAGATCATATTTAACACGCACGATATTTCTTTTCTCACTGACCAGAACTATCAAGCACAGTGAAAAATGAGAAAATCTCAAGTCAACCACGAGATACGAACTCCTGTCCGCAATGTTGCTGAGCACATTTGTTACAATATTGAAGTGTCTCAGTGTTTACGACAGATATTCACAGTCAAGCAATAACAGAAATAACAGAATATTACAGCATATTAGAAGCCCTTTGGCCCATGATGTTGTGCCAACCAAGATATTTCTACCAAAAAAAACAATTCTCTTTCATACAAGTATGCCCAAGAGTCTCTTAAATGCCCTTTACGTGCTACAACACATTCAGACCCGTGGCATCTTCCTGCGTTGCATTACTGGGATCACCAAAGACCGGACCCATTTCCCATCTCTCCTTGCAATTCCAATATGGCAGCTGCCATTGAGAACTGACCAATCACATTTTAATTCCGCAGGCAAGATGAAAATCATCCTGACATCCTGCTTCAAAATAAGGCTAAACAAACCTTCCCAATGTTGTCACTTCATTTTTAATTCGATTCCCATGGCACATTAACAAAAAATGTCCCATCCATTTGCTCACCAAATGAAGAGCAAAATCATGATCCCTGATATTGAAATCCCATAACCTTCAATGTTACACAGATAATCAAGGATGTCTTCTGTCATAAAAGTGAATGAAACCTTGAAAATATTACCCCCTCACAAACGCTGAGATTGGGGCGGGCTGAGCCACCGCGAGCAAACAGTCTGAATCTCCGCAAAACGCGATCAGTCCAACATGACACAGGCTCCCCTTCACTGCAAAGAAGGAGCCAGCTATGTGCGGGGTAAAGAGCCCTTCACTTTCGCGTTGCAATGACGTCACTTCTGGAAGTTCGGAGGATAAGTCACCAGAAGTGGGCAGGCCAGTGAGCACACACGGGGAATTCAAACAAATAAAGCCAGTCTTTGTTTAACACTCAGCTTGTGTGAATGTCTCTTTATTTGGTAATGATGTCGCTGCGGACGCTACAGTATGATGGATGAAATTCTTACTTGATGCGACCACACAAGTGCGCAAGTTACATCAACCTCAATAGAAAAAATGACCAGAAATGCCAGAGGTAATAAATTCAAAAGGATTGGTGAAATCTTTACTATGTATTGTCAACACCAAAGTCCCTGTCGTTTTCAAGGCATTCTGACAAGTAACTTAGAAACATTACATTTTAAACACATGATATGTCAGGATAAGAAGAATTGTTCAAGGGACACAAGTTTAAAAAATGACATCTAACTTTATTAAGAATGGAATACAACAACAGGAAAAACTGATTGAATCAGACAAATTCTATGAGCATTGTCGAGCAGAGAAAAATGGATTAGTTTTCCATCCCTTACGAAGCTACCCCATTACCACAGCAGGTACTCCCTGTCTTACGACCGTAATTGATACTGAAAGATCAGTTATATCTCAAAATGGGCGCAAGTTCAAATTTTGTCCGTGTGTGGAGCACTGAAGTTTTAGAGCAGATTTTTAAAATCAAATGTCGTATTTGACATAGCTTAACAGGGATACAGGGTACGTCAGAAACAAAATGTGCGTATTTACTTTGTTAGTCAGTGTCTCGAGGTCCATAGGCTGGATGGAACCGTCTTGATTCCTGTGCACATGCACAAATCTTCAGTTGGTGCTTGCACAGTGGGTTCGCTGATTGGAACCCGTCACACATGTGCCAACAGATGGACAGCGGGATGTTAACTAACAAAGTAAGTACGCACCTTTTAGCTGACGTGCCCTGTATCCCTGTTAGAGTTTGTCAAAAACACTGTCAATTTTGTATTTTTTCTTCAATATATTGATAAAAGTTTGGTCGAATATGCGGATTCACGCAAGTCGCATAGGGCGCAAGTCGGGGAGTCCCTGTCATTGCTTTGGAGCAAAGGAAACTGTGGTACCAAACCAATAGAGTAGATGTTATAGGCCTAGCGAAAAGGAAGAGAGAGTGACTACAAACTCAATCTATTGAATGAATCAGTGGGAGAAAAGAATGGGAAGCAATTCAAGGCAAAACTCTTCATCAGAGAACAGGGTGGGAGGCCTGAGGCAGGGACTCTCACAGAATTGGCAAACCAGGCCAGGGTAAGACACAACAGACAGAGTCAGAAGGAGTAAAAATAAGGCCTAGTGATTGGAGTTAATAATGAAAAGGACTGGAGAAACCCAGCAGTTCCAACAGCACCCATAGTCGGCCAAGATATACGAGCAATGTTTTGGGCTAAGTTATGAACAATTGCTGGCAAGCACCGGAATTAAAAAGGTGGGGACAGGAGGGCAGGGGAAGGGGAGGGAGGGAAGCACAGCTGGACATGGATAATAGGGCAGGACTGAAAAGCTGTGAATCGATGAGGGGACAGGTGGGGGTCTGTGAATGCAGAGCTGGATGAAAGAAGTCAAGAGGGATAGGGAAAGAGAGAGACACAGGGTGGGGACTGTTCGAAAGGAGACATGGGGTTAGACAAAGAGAAAGCAGCAGTGAGATGACAAAGGGAGGCAGAGATAAAAGGTCAAGTGGATAAGTGTGTGAATAGGATGGTGTGGGTGGATCGAAGAACAAAGGCAACCTGTATGAGAATCTGACAAGTGGAGGTGAGAATGGGAGTAGAAAGAGAGAATAGGTCGAAAGTGAATCCCTGGGCCAAGGCAGTGTCCAACCATTTCACAACACTCACCAGGCTCGGACTGTTACCTGGCACAGATCAGGCTTCCACTTTATGACAAGTCACTAGAAAATCTTTCATGTCCTCTTTAGGGTCTCCTAAAGAAGAACTTTTGATGTATTATCATTGTTGCAAAAACAAAACATCACTGTCCCCTTCGCCTTGCCTGGCCCCCCTCCCCTCCCCTCCCCCACCCCCTCTCCCTTGCCCAGCCCCCTTCCACTCACCCTCCCCCTAGTCCCCCTCCCTTCCCCCTACTCTTTGCACGGCTCGCCCTCTCCTCCCTCCGTCTTTCACATCCCCCCTCCCTTCTCCCTGCCCTTTCATCCACTCCCCCAGCTTGTCTTACCTGCCCTGTCCCCTGCTCCTCACCTTCCCCTAACGCGCCCCCTCCCCTTGATCCTGCCCCTTCCCTTACCCAGCCCCTCTCCCTTGCCAGGCTCCACTCCCCTCTCCCACACCCTCCCCCTTGCCTTGCCCCCTTCCCCTCCCCCTTCTCTTTGCCCAGCACCTCATCCCCTACCCCAGCTCCTCCGTCCCTCCCCCAGCTCGTCCTCCCCTACCCCCGTCCCCTGCTCCTCCCCTTCCCCTCCTCCCCTTCCCCTAACGCGCCCCCTCCCCTAGATCCTGCCCCTCCCCTTACCTTGAGCACTCCTTCCCTTGAACCCCGCCCACCTGGCTCCACGTAGACTCCCTCCCATTGACCGGCCATCCTCGCCACTCTCCCTCCCTGGCCCTTCCCTCTCTCCCTCACCGGCCCCTGCTACTCCCCTTGCCCAGCCCCACCCCCTCCCCTGCGCTCCTATTGCCCGGGCCCCCTCACCTTGCCCAGCCCCTCCCCCTCCCCTCACATTGCCTGGCCGCACCTCCCCATGCCCAGCCCCACCCCCTCCCCTTACCAGTCCCCTCCCCCTACCCGGCCCCTCCCCCTACATAGGCCCTCCCCCTTGACCTGCCCCCTTCCCCTCCCCCTTCTCTTTGCCAAGCCCCTCATCCCCTCCCCCGGCTCCTCTGCCCCTCCCCCCCAGTTCCTCCTCCCCTTCCCCTTTCGCGCTTCCTCCCCTTGACCTTGCGCCTCCCCTCACCCACCCGGCTACCCATCGACCCCCTCCCCTTGACCAGCCTTCTTCCCCACTCTGCCTCCCCGGCCCCTCCCGCACGCCCTACCTGGCCCATCCCACTCCCCTTGCCTGGTCCCTCGCCCTACCCAGCCCCTGACCTTGCCCAGCCCCTCCCCATCCCCGTTCCCCCGCGGCTTCCTGCCTCACCCTGTCAGCGCCATCAGGCAGCGCACCGACGCCTCGGCACCACCCCAAATCCCCGCCGGCCCGGCTCCTCCCAGATGGGGCCCGGCTGCCTGCAGCTCACCCACTTTCCCTGAACCGCGCGGCTGAGGAAGGTGCCGTTTTCCGCCGCCAACTGCTTCCCGTTCAAGTCCACAGGAACGCGATGGACCCCGAGCAGACGACGCCGCCGCCAACACTCCACCTGCACTCTCCATCCCGCCTCCTCAAAGGAAGGGCCAATCAGCACGCGAATCCTCACATCAATCCAATCCTGCTTCAGCGTCCAATCCAATCGCCGCCTCACCGAGTCAACCCATTGGCTCGCGCCACTGAAACAACCAATCAGTAAGTGAGGGAACTCACAGGTGCAACAAATGAGAAGCTCCAGTCAGAAAACAGAGGCAGGCGAAGCAGACCCTTTGGCCCTTCCACCTCAACTACCCCAACAACTCAATCCCATTCTGGTGACACTCAGTTTCTCTTTATCTGAGCTCCAGGATTCATCTGATTTCAAGAAATACATTGAACTCCAACTGCAAGTGAGACTATTGATTCTCTCCCTTTGTTCCTATTTATCACAACTTACCATTTCATGTCCTCTACTTTTCTCCAAGTCTCTGCATTGAAGTTCCATGCATTTGTCCCCTCCACGAATGTGGACGGCAATAAACTCATCACAAGTCCATGGAGCCCAATTTCAAACCTCCAGGATGGAGAATCCCAAGGATATTACATTTTCATTCAAGACATTTCTTAAAGTCGAAGCAGCCGAGAGGTGATTTGGAAATTGGGACACTTAGTTCCTGGCTCCTTTGCATTATCATCACTGGATCTGTGTTGGATTTGTCCTTTCTGGTTTCAAATTGATCAATAATATGTTTTAAAACAACCAGAGGTTCATCCACAGGACCACGAGGGGCCGAGAGCAACACTGGGGACTCCCTCCTGCTCCCCGGCCCCCCAAATATCAATGTGATCTACCGGGATCGTTGTCAAAATCGTCGAGGACCCCTTCCACCCGGCCAACAACATCTCCAGTTGTTCCCCTCGGGAAAGAGATCCAAGAATATCAGAGCCGGTACAAGCAGCCCCAGGAACAGGGCAGGGAGAATGTTTAACGATTGATGAATTGTTCAGACAAATACACCACGATTTTACTATTTATTCAACAACACTGAGTTATTCTTCTGGATGGACCTCACCTGCATCATTTGTCTGTATGTGTGTCGATCTGATTGTGTGTTTACTTGGGCTTCCCCAAGATCCTGGTTTCATCGGGTTGTACTTGTGCAATCAAATGGTAATAATTTTGAACTTGTACTTTGGAGCAGGTGCAGTGGAGATTTCCTGGATTGTCTCTCATGAAGCAAAGTTGAGTGAGTGAGGGCTTTGCTCTTTCCCCCCAGCCCCAAGAATGGATTTTATTCACAAATTATTTACAAAGAGGAAGACCGTTCCAAGATTTTTCACCTCCTCGAGTTGCATCCATACATTCCCTTCACTGCACATTGCTGCATTCGGCCTCTGTTTAGCTTCATTGCCACAACCTTGTGGTTCCAATGTGATTTTCCTGCCTGAACCATGCAGATTTGATCTGGGTGGATCATCTACCCTAAAGTAGACTTGACTCGATTGGTAAATGCCTTGGACAGGATTTTATACTTGGCTTTTAATTATGATATGGGTCTCCAACTCCGGATACCCTCCTTAAGACAAGGGTAATGATGCCCTTCCACATGGTCTGACATGCTGCCTGCCAGAAGCAAAGCATTGTAGACTTCCTGACCCACCCACTCCCAGATGTGAACAACATAGCCAGTCTCCCCGAGCTGGGGGTGTCTGTACTGCTCCTCATCTCCTGCAATTGGGGCTTTCTTCTCCACCAGCCCCACAAGACAACCCAGACTCCTGGACGGAAGGCAGAGTTATGGAGAGATCACGGGTAGCTTCAGAAGGGTGGAGTCTATCCAGGAGCCCAATAACAGCAGGGAACCCAAGTGGAAGGGGGATAAAGGGCATTCGATGGTGTGCCAGCAGGACGTTGCTGAGGGTGTGGATTCCCTCGGGCTCTGAGGAGAGAAGGCGCTGGTCGTTCCAATGGTTTAGGTGAGGCCAGGGCCCAAATGCGAAGGTGCGCAGGTCATCAAGGGCAGAACTAACAGTTGACTGGAAGTGTTGTGGGGATACTGAGGGCTGGTAGAGGAGTGTAAGGAGGGGGCAGTTGTGTTTTGACAAGGGAGTGCTGAGGGAGAGGCCACATAGTTGGGACTTCGAAGCAATGCGCCTCTGATTGTCTGCAAGGATGGGACCTGTCAATAAAACTGCATACATTAAGCACACAACGTCTTTGTCCCAGGATCAACAGGAAGGAGATATGGAGGAACAAAATCAGGATTGCCAGGCAGGGAAATAACTTCTTCCCACAGGCTGTGAGATGGACAAGGCAACGTGAGTTGGATGGGTCCGTAGAATGAAAAGGTGTCTTCACAAAAAATGAAACCATTTTATTAATTTAATGACAATGGTAGAGAATAAAAGAGACAAGATGTCTGCCAAGCAGTGAACGTTGAAGGCACTTCCTGAAACGCAGACACTGAAATCACACGGATGGTTCTGGCCAGAATGAGGACGCCTTGATCTGGAAGGAGGTGAGGTGAAGCAGGGGTAATGGGGAAGGCAGTCAGGGAAAGGACACAGGGAAGGAGAAGTTGGAGAAGAGGGCGGAGGGAGGGGGAGGAGTGCTGGTGGCGTGGTTGGGGAAGGGATTGGGGATGGTGTTGGGGAGGATAGTGAGAGGGGAGGGGAGGTGGTTGTGGAGGGGAGGGAAGGTGGAGGGGGAGGGGGAAGGGGGAGAGAAAGTGCGGGGAAGGGGAGGGGAAGTGGGGGAATTGGAGGGGGAGGGGGCGCGGGGATGGGGCGCGGGGAGGGGGCGAGGGGAGGGAGCGCGGGGCGTGGGGCGGGGGCGCAGGGCGGTGGCGCGGGGCGGGGGCCAGGGCGGGGGCGCGGGGCAAGGGCGCGGGGCAGGGGCGCGGGGCGTGGGTGCGGGGCGGGGTCGCGGGGAGGGGGCGCGGGGCGGGGGGCGCGGGGAGGGGGCGCGGGGATGTGGCGCGGGGATGAGGCGCGGGACTGGGTGCGCGGGGAGGGGGCACGGGGAGGGACGCGGGGAGGGGGCGCGGGGGGGGTGTAGGGGTCGCGGGGGGTGCGGAGGGGCGCGGTGAGGCGCGGGGGCGGCGTGGGGAGGGGGCGCGGAGAGGTGGCGTGGGGAGGGGGCGCGGGCAGCAGGCGCATGAGGGGGCGCGGGAGTGGGCGCGGGGAGGGGGCGCGGGAGGGATCGCGGGAGGGGCCGCGGTAAGGGGGCACCGGGAGGGGACGCGGGGAGGGGGCGCGGGGAGGGGGCGCGGGGAGGGGGCGCGTGAGGGGGCGCGGGAGTGGGCGCGGGGAGGGGGCGCGGGGAGGGGGCGCGGGAGGGATCGCGGGAGGGGCCGCGGTAAGGGGGCGCCGGGAGGGGGCGCGTGGAGGGGGCGCGGGGAGGGTGCGTGGGAGGGGGCGCGGGAGGGGGCGCGGGGAGGGGACGCGGGGAGGGGGCGCGGAGAGGGGGCGCGGGGATGGGGCGCGGGGATGAGGTGCGGGACTGGGTGCGCGGGGAGGGGGCACGGGGAGGGACGCTGGGAGGGGGCGCGGTGAGGCGCGGGGGCGGCGTGGGGAGGGGGCGCGGGCAGCGGGCGCATGAGGGGGCGCGGGAGTGGGCGCGGGGAGGGGGCGCGGGAGGGATCGCGGGAGGGGCCGCGGTAAGGGGGCACCGGGAGGGGACGCGGGGAGGGGGCGCGGGGAGGGGGCGCGGGGAGGGGGCGCGTGAGGGGGCGCGGGAGTGGGCGCGGGGAGGGGGCGCGGGGAGGGGGCGCGGGAGGGATCGCGGGAGGGGCCGCGGTAAGGGGGCGCCGGGAGGGGGCGCGTGGAGGGGGCGCGGGGAGGGTGCGTGGGAGGGGGCGCGGGAGGGGGCGCGGGGAGGGGACGCGGGGAGGTGGCGCGGGGAGGGGGCGCGGGGAGGGTGCTCGGCGATGGGGCGCGGGGAGGGTGCGCGGGGAGGGGGCGCGGGGAGGGACGCGGGAAGGGTGCGCGGGGAGGGGGCCCGGGGAGGGGCCGTGGGGAGGGTGTGTGGGGAGGGGGGCGGGGAGGGGGGCGGGGAGGGTGCGCGGGGAGGGGTCGCTGGGAGGGGCGGGGCGGGGAGGGGAGGGGCGGGGAGGGGAGGGGAGGGGCGGGGAGGGGAGGGGAGGGGCGGGGAGGGGAGGGGCGGGGATGGGCAGGGAGGGGAGGGGCGGGGAGGGGTGGGGTGGGGAGGGGAGGGGAGGGGAGGGGAGGGGAGGGGTTGGGAGGGGACGGGAGGGGAGGGGAGGGGCAGGGAGGGGAGTGGCGGGGAGGGGCGGGATGGGGCGCGAGATGGGTGGGGAGGGGCGAGAAGGGGAGGGGAGGGGAGGGGAGGGTATGGGAGGGGAGGGGAGGGGAGGGGAGGGGTGTGGAGTGGATGGGCTAGGGCAGTGGATAGGGTAAGTGGAAGGGCGAAAGGCAATGGGAAGTGTAAGCTGAATGGGTGAAAATGGGGTGCTTGCTCGTGGGAGGGGAAGGGGAGGGGTTGTCCATCCCTGTTCACTGCTAGGCCAGAAGGTTGTAGACACCTAGCTCGTCTCCATAGTTTGCTCCTTCTCCTGGGAAAAGAAGCATGTGTTAATGAGGAACTGTTTCCTGGACCTGACCACGTTGACTGAGGAGGATCCAAATCACTCCCCTCAATCCCCACACTCCATCCTTTCCATTTCCACTTCTTTTGATCAGGTGTGTGTGAGAAACCCACGATCTTGTCTCTTCTGCTCAGGCTCCCCATCATCCAAAACCTTGTTCACCACTTCATGGCAGCAAGGTGTTGGACAAATCACGGACTAGTTGAACCCCTTCAGTTGATCCATCCCAACCTACCCTACAACAATATAACCCTTCCTTCCCTCACATGAATTTATATTCACGTACCTATCTTCGAGTCTTTTCAATATCCCTATTGTACCAGTTTTGACCATCACCACTGCAACGCATTCCAGGGACCCACTACACTGTGTGAAAAAACATAGCGCTCTTGTCTCCCCAAACCTTTCTCCTCTCATCTTATTTAGGAGTCCTCTGCTATTCTTGCCCCAGAATAAATGTGCTGGTTGTTAACCCAATCTGTATCTCTCATCATCTCGTGGGCCTCTATTTCAGTCACCTCTCATCCTTCTTTGGTGTCCAGAGAAAAGCCCTAATTCTGCTAACCTTGCCTCATCAGACCTTTTCCAATCCAGCCACCATCCTTGTAAATCTCCTCTGCACTCTCTCCAAAGCTTCCACGTCCATCCTGTCATGAGGCAACCAGGAATGCACACAATAGCCAAGTGTGGTCTGACTCAAGATTTAGAGTTCTGCAACTTTACCTCTCCGTTCTTGAACTCAATTCCCCTGATTAGTGAAGGCCAGCACACAATACTCCTCCTTAACTAACCTATCAATTTGCGCAGCAACCTTGAGAGATCTATGGAGATGAACCTTAACATTTCTCTGATCTGCCACACTGTTAATAATGTTGCCATTAACCACGAACTCTGCCCTCAAGTACAACCTTCAAAAGTGCATCACTTCACATTTCTCCGGATTGATCACTATCTGCCAATTCTCTATGACAACGTTCTACATTGTCCACAACACCACTACCTTTGATTCATCCGCTGACGTACCCACCCTTCCACGCCCATCAACATTCATAAAAAAAACCACACAGCAGGGGTCCCAGGACACTGGGGCATTGACCTCCAGGCATCATATGTTCCATATCATCATATAACCATTTACGGAGCGGAAACAGGCCATGTCCCATCTACTACTACTCTCTCCTTTCTGCAGGCAAGTGAATTCTGAATCCAAACTACCAAGGCGCCATGGATCCCATGCCTCAGGACGTACTGAATGAGGCCACTGTGGTGACCTAGCCAAAAAACCTCAAAAAAATCCACGTGTAGCATATCCACCCTTTTACCTTCCTCAAATTCCTTCATCACCTCCTTGGAAAACTCAATCATGAACATTGGGCGAGCCCTAGATCTGCGGAGTGGAGGCTTCCCTAAACAAGGAAGGCACTGTTCAATGGAGGAGTAACAAGCCTCCACTCATTCTCCAGCCCTGGCCCACACAAAGACAGGAGTGGGGTTCCATTCACAGTCCAGTGACCCATCATCCATCTCAGCCATGTTAACGGCTCCACTCACCAGGAAGTCCCGGACCCTCCAAACTCTCCCTCTTTCCCTTTCCACTGCCCATCACACCCACCGCGCCCTCCTCCAGTCAGAGAGAAACTTTCGCTGTCCTGACCATCTCCCGCTTGCTTCCACCGATCCCCTCATAACCCCCCCTTCTCCACCACCAGCATCCTCCAATCACCTGCCAATGCCCTCTCACCCGCCTCCTGTATCAACCAATCACCTGCCAGTCCCCTTTCCCTGTATCAATCAATATCTAGACCGATATGTCGAGGAACCAACTCGGGAGCAGGCCATTTTAAATTGGGTATTATGCAATGATAAGGGGCTAATCAACACTCTTATTGTGCGAGGCCCTTTGGGTAGGAGTGATCACAATATGATCGAATTCTCACTCGACATGGAGAGTGATGAAATTAAAACCGAGACTAAGGTCCTGAATTTAAATAAAGGGAATTATGATTGCACAGTTGTATTAATCTGTTTCTGGGTGCTCGCGCTGTTGTATTAATCTGTTTCAGGGAGCTCGCTCTGTTTTATTCATCTTTGTCTGGGAGCTCGCATTGTATTAATGTGTTTCAGGGATTTCCCGCTGTTTTATGAATCTGTTTCAGAGAGCTCACGCTGTTGTATTAATCAGTTCCAGGGAATTTGCACTGTTGTATTACGCTGTTTCAGTGAGTTCACACAGTTCTATTAAACTTTTTCAAGGAGTTAGCGCTGTTGTATTAATCTGTTTGACGGAGCTCGCGCTGTTGTATTAATCTGTTTTAGGGAGTTCACGCTGTTGTATTAATCTGTTTCAGCGAGTTTGCGCTGTTGTATTAATCTGATTCAGGGAGTTTGCACTGTTGTATTAATCTGTTTCTGGGATCTTGCACAGTTGAATTAATCTGTTTCTGGGTGCTCGCGCTGTTTATTAATCTGTTTCAGGGAACTTGCGCTGTTGTATTAATCTGTTTTAGGTTGTATTAAATTTGTTTCAGGGAGTTCGCGCTGTATTAATCTGTTTCAGGGAGCTCGTGCTGTTGTAATAATCTGTTTCGGGGAGCTTGCACAGTTTTATTAATCTGTTTCTGGGTGCTCGCGCTGTTGTATTAATATGTTTCAGGGAGCTTGCGCTGTTGTATTAATCTGTTTCAGGGTGCTCGCGCTGTTGTATTAATGTGTTTCAAGGTTTCATGGACTTCGTACTGTGGGATTAATCTGTTTCAGGGAGCTCGTGCTGTAGTACTAATCTTTTTCACGGAGATAGTGCTGTTGTATTAATCTGTTTGACGGAGCTCGCGCTGTTGTATTAATCTGTTTCAGGGAGTGTGCGCTCTTTTATTCATCTGTTTCAGGGTGCTCGCGCTGTTATATTAATCTGTTTTAGGGAGATCACTCTGTTGTATTAATTTGTTTCAGGGAATTTGCGCTGTTGTAATATTATGTTTCAAGGAGTTCACACTGTTGTATTAATCTCTTTCAGGGAGTATGTATTGTTCTATTAATCTGTTTAAGGGAGCTCACGTTGTATTAATGTGTTTCAGGGATTTTGCACTGTTGTATTAATCTGATTCTGCCACCGTGACAGAGGAGCACCAAAGAAAAGGTACAAGGACTGCCTAAAGAAATCTCTTGGTGCCTGCCACATTGACCACCGCCAGTGGGCTGATAACGCCTCAAACCGTGCATTTTGGCGCCTCACAGTTTGGCGGGCAGCAACCTCCTTTGAAGAAGACCGCAGAGCCCACCTCACTGACAAAAGGACAAGGAGGAAAAACCCAACACCCAACCCCAACCAACCAATTTTCCCCTGCAGCCGCTGCAACCGTATCTGCCTGTCCCGCATCGGAATTGTCAGCGACAAACGAGCCTGCAGCTGACGTGGACTTTTACCCCCTCCATAAATCTTCGTCCGCGAAGCCAAGCCAAAGATTAATCTGATTCAGGGAGTTTGCGATGTTGTATTAATCTGTTTCTGGGAGCTCGCATTGTATTAATGTGTTTCAGGTAGTTTGCGCTGTTGTATTAATAAGTTTCAGGGAGCTCGCGCTGTTATATTAATCTGTTTCAGGGAGTTCATGCTGTTCTATTAATCTGTTTCAGGGAGCTCACGCTGTTGTAATAATCTGTTTCGGGGAGCTTGCACAGTTGTATTAATCTGTTTCTGGGTGCTCGCGCTGTTGTATTAATCTGTTTCAGGGAGTTCATGTAGTTCTATTAATCTGTTTTAGGGAGTTCATGCTGTTGTATTAATCTGTTTGAGGGAGCTCGTGCTGTAGTATTAATCTGTTTTAGGGAGTTTGCGTTGTCGTATTAATCTCTTTCAGGGAGCTCGCGCTGTTGTATTAATCTGTTTCAGGGAGCTCGCGCTGTTTTATTAATCTGTTTCAGGGAGCTCGCGCTGTTGTATTAATCTGTTTCTAGGAATTCATGCTGTTGTATTAATCCGTTTCATGGATTTCACGCTGTTGTATAAATCTGTTTTAGAGAGTTCACGCAGTTCTATTAATCTGTTTTAGGGAGTTCACGCTGTTGTATTAATCTCTTTTAGGGATATCTTGCTGTTGTATTGATCTGATACAGGGAGCTCGGCTTGTATTAATCTGTTTTAGGGAGTTTGAACTGTTCTATTATTCTGTTTCAGGGAGCTCGCCTTGTTTTAATGTGTTTCAGGGATTTAGCGCTGTTTTATTCATCTGTTTCAGAGAGCTCGCGCTGTTGTATTAATCAGTTTCAGGGAATTTTCACTGTTGTATTACGCTGTTTCAGTGAGTTCACACTGTTGTATTAATCTGTTTCAGGGAGTTTGCGCTGTTATATTCATCTTTTTCTGGGAGCTTGCGTTGTATTAATGTGTTTCAGGGATTTCCCGCTGCTGTATTTATTTATTTCAGGGAGTTTGCGCTGTTGTATTAATCTGTTTCATGGCTTCATGTACTTCGCACTGTTGGATTAATCTGTTTCAGGGAGCTCGTGCTGTGGTACTAATCTTTTTCAGGGAGTTAGCGCAGTTGTATTAATCTGTTTGACGGAGCTCGCGCTGTTGTATTAATCTATTTCAGGGAGTGTGCGCTGTTTTATTAATCTGTTTCAGGGATCTCGCGCTGTTCTATTAATCTGTTTTAGTGAGTTCACGCTGTTGTATTAATCTGTTTCAGGGAGTTTGCGCTGTTGTAATATTCTGTTTCAAGGAGTTCACACTGTGGTATTAATCTCTTTCAGGGAGTATGTACTGTTCTATTAATCTGTTTAAGGGAACTCGCATTGTATTAATGTGTTTCAGGGATTTCGCACAGTTGTATTAATCTGTTTCAGGGAGTTTGCGTTGTATTAATCTGTTTCAAGGAGTTCACACTGTTGTATTAATCTGATTCAGGGAGTTTGCGCTGTTGTATTAATATGTTTCTGGGAGCTCGCGATGTATTAATGTGTTTCAGGGAGTTTACGCTGTTTTATTAATATGTTTCAGGGAGCTCTGGCTGTTGTATTAATCTGTTTCAGGGACCTTGCGCTGTTGTATTAATCTGTTTCAGAGAGTTCGCGCTGTTGAATTAATCTGTTTCAGGGAATTCGCGCAGTTGTATTAATGTGTTTCAAGGTTTCATGGACTTCGTACTGTTGGATTAATCTGTTTCAGGGAGCTCGTGCTGTAGTACTAATCTTTTTCAGGGAGATAGTGCTGTTGTATTAATCTGTTTGTCGTAGCTCGCGCTGTTGTATTAATCTGTTTCAGGGAGTGTGCGCTCTTTTATTCATCTGTTTCAGGGTGCTCGCGCTGTTGTATTAATCTGTTTTAGGGAGATCACTCTGTTGTATTAATTTGTTTCAGGGAATTTGCGCTGTTTTAATATTCTGTTTCAAGGAGTTCACACTGTTGTATTAATCTCTTTCAGGGAGTATGTACTGTTCTATTAATCTGTTTAAGGGAGCTCACGTTGTATTAATGTGTTTCAGGGATTTTGCACTGTTGTATTAATCTGATTCTGCCACCGTGACAGAGGAGCACCAAAGAAAAGGTACAAGGACTGCCTAAAGAAATCTCTTGGTGCCTGTCACATTGACCACCGTCAGTGGGCTGATAACGCCTCAAACCGTGCATCTTGGCACCTCACAGTTTGGCGGGTAGCAACCTCCTTTGAAGAAGACCGCAGAGCCCACCTCACTGACAAAAGGCAAAGGAGGAAAAACCCAACACCCAACCCCAACCAACCAATTTTCCCCTGCAGCCGCTGCAACCGTGTCTGCCTGTCCTGCATCGGACTTGTCAGCCACAAACGAGCCTGCAGCTGACGTGGACTTTTACCCCCTCCATAAATCTTCGTCCGCGAAGCCAAGCCAAAGATTAATCTGATTCAGGGACTTTGCGCTGTTGTATTAATCTGTTTCTGGGAGCTCGCATTGTATTAATGTGTTTCAGGTAGTTTGCGCTGTTGTATTAATAAGTTTCAGGGAGCTCGCGCTGTTATATTAATATGTTTCAGGGAGTTCATGCCGTTCTATTAATCTGTTTTTGGGAGTTCACGCTCTTGTATTAATCAATTTCAGGTAGTTCGCACTATATTAATCTGTTTCAGGGAGCTCACGCTGTTGTAATAATCTGTTTCGGGGAGCTTGCACAGTTATATTAATCTGTTTCTGGGTGCTCGCGCTGTTGTATTAATCTGTTTCAGGTAGTTCACGCTGTTGTATTTATCTGTTTGTGGGAGTTCACGCTGTTGTATTAATCTAATTCAGGGAGTTCGCGCTGTTGTATTAATCTATTTCAGAGAGTTTGCACTGTTGTATTAATCTGTTTCAGGGAGCTCGCGCTGTTTTATTAATCTGTTTCAGGGAGCTCGCGCTGTTGTATTAATCTGTTTCTGGGAATTCATGCTGTTGTATTAATCCGTATCATGGATTTCACGCTGTTGTATAAATCTGTTTTAGAGAGTTCACGCAGTTCTATTAATCTGTTTTAGGGAGTTCACGCTGTTGTATTAATCTCTTTTAGGGATTTCTTGCTGTTGTATTCAGGGACCTCGGCTTGTATTAATCTGTTTCAGGGAGTTTGAACTGTTCTATTATTCTGTTTCAGGGAGTTCACGCTGTTGTATTAATCAGTTTCAGGGAATTTGCACTGTTCTTTACGTTGTTTCAGTGAGTTCACACTGTTGTATTAATCTGTTTCAGGGAGTTTGCGCTGTTATATTCATCTTTTTCTGGGAGCTTGCGTTGTATTAATGTGTTTCAGGGATTTCCCACTGCTGTATTTATCTATTTCAAGGAGTTTGCGCTGTTGTATTAATCTGTTTCATGGCTTCATGTACTTCGCACTGTTGGATTAATCTGTTTCAGGTAGCTCGTGCTGTGGTACTAATCTTTTTCAGGGAGTTAACGCAGTTGTATTAATCCGTTTGACGGAGCTCGCGCTGTTGTATTAATCTGTTTCAGGGAGTGTGCGCTCTTTTATTAATCTGTTTCAGGGAGCTCGCGCTGTTCTATTAATCTGTTTTAGTGAGTTCACGCTGTTGTATTAATCTGTTTCAGGGAGTTTGCGCTGTTGTATTAATCTGTTTCAGGGAGTTTGCGCTGTTGTAAAATTCTGTTTCAAGGAGTTCACACTGTGGTATTAATCTCTTTCAGGGAGTATGTACTGTTCTATTAATCAGTTTAAGGGAGCTCGCATTGTATTAATGTGTTTCAGGGATTTCGCACAGTTGTATTAATCTGTTTCAGGGAGTTTGCGTTGTATTAATCTGTTTCAAGGAGTTCACACTGTTGTATTAATCTGATTCAGGGAGTTTGCGCTGTTGTATTAATCTGTTTCTGGGAGCTCGCGATGTAGGAATGTGTTTCAGGGAGTTTACGCTGTTTTATTAATATGTTTCAGGGAGCTCTCGCTGTTGTATTAATCTGTTTCAGGGAGTTCGCGCTGTTGTATTAATCAGATTCAGGGAATTCGCACTGTTGTATTAATCTGTTTCAGGGAGTTCGCGCTGTTGAATTAATCTGTTTCAGGGAATTCGCGCAGTTGTATTAATGTGTTTCAAGGTTTCATGGACTTCGTACTGTTGGATTAATCTGTTTCAGGGAGCTCGTTCTGTAGTACTAATCTTTTTCAGGGAGATAGTGCTGTTGTATTAATTTGTTTTTCGGAGCTCGCGCTGTTGTATTAATCTGTTTCAGGGAGTGTGCGCTCTTTTATTCATCTGTTTCAGGGTGCTCGCGCTGTTGTATTAATCTGTTTTAGGGAGATCACTCTGTTGTATTAATTTGTTTCAGGGAATTTGCGCTGTTGTAATATTCTGTTTCAAGGAGTTCACACTGTTGTATTAATCTCTTTCAGGGAGTATGTACTGTTCTATTAATCAGTTTAAGGGAGCTCGCATTGTATTAATGTGTTTCAGGGATTTCGCACAGTTGTATTAATCTGTTTCAGGGAGTTTGCGTTGTATTAATCTGTTTCAAGGAGTTCACACTGTTGTATTAATCTGATTCAGGGAGTTTGCGCTGTTGTATTAATCTGTTTCTGGGAGCTCGCGATGTAGGAATGTGTTTCAGGGAGTTTACGCTGTTTTATTAATATGTTTCAGGGAGCTCTCGCTGTTGTATTAATCTGTTTCAGGGAGTTCGCGCTGTTGTATTAATCAGATTCAGGGAATTCGCACTGTTGTATTAATCTGTTTCAGGGAGTTCGCGCTGTTGAATTAATCTGTTTCAGGGAATTCGCGCAGTTGTATTAATGTGTTTCAAGGTTTCATGGACTTCGTACTGTTGGATTAATCTGTTTCAGGGAGCTCGTTCTGTAGTACTAATCTTTTTCAGGGAGATAGTGCTGTTGTATTAATTTGTTTTTCGGAGCTCGCGCTGTTGTATTAATCTGTTTCAGGGAGTGTGCGCTCTTTTATTCATCTGTTTCAGGGTGCTCGCGCTGTTGTATTAATCTGTTTTAGGGAGATCACTCTGTTGTATTAATTTGTTTCAGGGAATTTGCGCTGTTGTAATATTCTGTTTCAAGTAGTTCACACTGTTGTATTAATCTCTTTCAGGGAGTATGTACTGTTCTATTAATCTGTTTAAGGGAGCTCACGTTGTATTAATGTGTTTCAGGGATTTTGCACTGTTGTATTAATCTGATTCTGCCACCGTGACAGAGGAGCACCAAAGAAAAGGTACAAGGACTGCCTAAAGAAATCTCTTGGTGCCTGTCACATTGACCACCGTCAGTAGGCTGATAACGCCTCAAACCATGCATCTTGGCACCTCACAGTTTGGCGGGTAGCAACCTCCTTTGAAGAAGACCGCAGAGCCCACCTCACTGACAAAAGGCAAAGGAGGAAAAACCCAACACCCAACCCCAACCAACCAATTTTCCCCTGCAGCCGCTGCAACCGTGTCTGCCTGTCCTGCATCGGACTTGTCAGCCACAAACGAGCCTGCAGCTGACGTGGACTTTTACCCCCTCCATAAATCTTCGTCCGCGAAGCCAAGCCAAAGATTAATCTGATTCAGGGACTTTGCGCTGTTGTATTAATCTGTTTCTGGGAGCTCGCATTGTATTAATGTGTTTCAGGTAGTTTGCGCTGTTGTATTAATAAGTTTCAGGGAGCTCGCGCTGTTATATTAATCTGTTTCAGGGAGTTCATGCCGTTCTATTAATCTGTTTTTGGGAGTTCACGCTCTTGTATTAATCAATTTCAGGTAGTTCGCACTATATTAATCTGTTTCAGGGAGCTCACGCTGTTGTAATAATCTGTTTCGGGGAGCTTGCACAGTTATATTAATCTGTTTCTGGGTGCTCGCGCTGTTGTATTAATCTGTTTCAGGGAGTTCACGCTGTTGTATTTATCTGTTTGTGGGAGTTCACGCTGTTGTATTAATCTAATTCAGGGAGTTCGCGCTGTTGTATTAATCTATTTTAGAGAGTTTGCACTGTTGTATTAATCTGTTTCAGGGAGCTCGCGCTGTTTTATTAATCTGTTTCAGGGAGCTCGCGCTGTTGTATTAATCTGTTTCTGGGAATTCATGCTGTTGTATTAATCCGTATCATGGATTTCACGCTGTTGTATAAATCTGTTTTAGAGAGTTCACGCAGTTCTATTAATCTGTTTTAGGGAGTTCACGCTGTTGTATTAATCTCTTTTAGGGATTTCTTGCTGTTGTATTGATCTGATTCAGGGACCTCGGCTTGTATTAATCTGTTTCAGGGAGTTTGAACTGTTCTATTATTCTGTTTCAGGGAGTTCACGCTGTTGTATTAATCAGTTTCAGGGAATTTGCACTGTTCTTTATGCTGTTTCAGTGAGTTCACACTGTTGTATTAATCTGTTTCAGGGAGTTTGCGCTGTTATATTCATCTTTTTCTGGGAGCTTGCGTTGTATTAATGTGTTTCAGGGATTTCCCACTGCTGTATTTATCTATTTCAGGGAGTTTGCGCTGTTGTATTAATCTGTTTCATGGCTTCATGTACTTCGCACTGTTGGATTAATCTGTTTCAGGTAGCTCGTGCTGTGGTACTAATCTTTTTCAGGGAGTTAACGCAGTTGTATTAATCCGTTTGACGGAGCTCGCGCTGTTGTATTAATCTGTTTCAGGGAGTGTGCGCTCTTTTATTAATCTGTTTCAGGGAGCTCGCGCTGTTCTATTAATCTGTTTTAGTGAGTTCACGCTGTTGTATTAATCTGTTTCAGGGAGTTTGCGCTGTTGTATTAATCTGTTTCAGGGAGTTTGCGCTGTTGTAAAATTCTGTTTCAAGGAGTTCACACTGTGGTATTAATCTCTTTCAGGGAGTATGTACTGTTCTATTAATCGGTTTAAGGGAGCTCGCATTGTATTAATGTGTTTCAGGGATTTCGCACAGTTGTATTAATCTGTTTCAGGGAGTTTGCGTTGTATTAATCTGTTTCAAGGAGTTCACACTGTTGTATTAATCTGATTCAGGGAGTTTGCGCTGTTGTATTAATCTGTTTCTGGGAGCTCGCGATGTATTAATGTGTTTCAGGGAGTTTACGCTGTTTTATTAATATGTTTCAGGGAGCTCTCGCTGTTGTATTAATCTGTTTCAGGGAGTTCGCGCTGTTGTATTAATCAGATTCAGGGAATTCGCACTGTTGTATTAATCTGTTTCAGGTAGTTCACGCTGTTGTATGAATCTGTTTTAGAGAGTTGACGCTGTTGTATTAATCTGTTTTAGAGAGTTCACGCTGTTGTACTAACCTGTTTCAGGGAGTTCACGCTGTTGTATTAATCTGTTTCAGGGAGTTCACGCTGTTGTATTAATCTGTTTCAACGAGTTTGCATTGTATTAATCTGTTTGAGGGAGTTCATGCTGTTGTATTAATCTGTTTCAGGGAGCTTGCGCTGTTGTATTTCTGTTTCAGGGAGTCTGCGCTGTTGTATTCATATGTTTCTGGGAACTCGCTTTGTATTAATGTGTTTCAGGGATTTCGCACTGTTGTATTAATCTGTTACAGGGAGATCACACTGTTTTATTAATCAGTTTCAGGGAGTTTGCGCTGTTGTATTAATCTGTTTCAGGATTTCATGCACTTCTCACTGTTGGATTAATCTGTTTCTGGGAGCTCGTGCATTAGTATTAATCTTTTTCAGGGAGTTAGCGCTGTTGTATTAATCTGTTTGACGGAGCTCGCGCTGTTGTATTAATCTGTTTCAGGGAGTGTGCGCTGTTTTATTAATCTGTTTCAGGAGGTTTGCGCTGTTGTATTATTCTGTTTCAAGGAGTTCACACTTTTGTATTCGTCTGTTTCAGGGAATTTGCACTGTTCTATTAATCCTTTTAAGGGAGCTCGCGTTATATTAATGTGTTTCAGGGATTTCGCGCTGTTGTATTAATCTGTTTCAGGGAGTTAGTGCGGTTGTATTAATTTGTTTGAGGGAGATCCCGCTGATGTATTATTCTGTTTCAGGGAGTTTGCGCTGTTTTATTAATCTATTTCATGGAGCTCATGCTGTTGTATTAATCTGTTTCAGGGAGTTCGCGTTGTCTTATTAATCTATTTCATGGAGCTCATGTTGTTGTATTAATCTGTTTCAGGGAGTTCACGCTGTTGTATTAATCTATTTGTGGGACTTTGCGTTGTTGTATTAATCTGTTTCAGGGAGCTCGCGCTGTTTTATTAATCTGTTTCGGTGAGTTCACGCTGTTGTATTAATCTGTTTCTGTGAGTTCTTGCTGTTGTATTAATCTGTTTCAAGGAGTTCACGCTGAAGTATTAATCTATTTCAGGCAGTTCACGCTGTTGTATTAATCTGGTTTAGCAGTTCACCCTCTTGTACTAATCTGTTTCAGTTAGTTCGCGCTGCTGTATTAATCTGTTTCAGGGAGTTTGCGCTGTTCTATTAAACTGTTTCAGGGAGCTCGCCTTGTTTTAATGTGTTTCTGCGATTTCGCGCTGTTGTATTCATCTGTTTCTGGGAGTTCACGCTGTTGTGTTCATCTGTTTTATGGAGTTCACGATGTTGTATTAATCAGTGTCATGGAGTACACACTGTTCTACTAATCTATTTCAGGAAGTTCACGCTGTTGTATTAATCTGTTTCAGGGAGTTCATGCTGTTGTATTAATCTGTTTCAGGGAGTTCACGCTGTTGTATTAATCAGTTTCATGGACTTCACGCTGTTGTATTAATCAGTTTCAGAGAGTTTGCGTTGTATTAATCTGTTTCAAGGAGTTCACACTGTTGTAATAATCTGTCTCAGGGAGTCTGCGCTGTTCTTTTCATCTGTTTCTGGGAGCTCGCGTTGTATTAATGTGTTATATGGATTTCGCGCTGTTGTATTAATCTGTTTCATGAAGCTCACACTGTTCTATTAATCAGTCTCAGGGAGTTTGCGCTGTTGTATTAATCTGTTTCAGGATTTCATGGACTTCTCATTTTTGGATTAATCTGTTTTAGGGAGTTCACGATGTTGTATTAATCTGTTTCAGGGAGTTCACGCTGTTGTATTAATCTGTTTCAGGGAGTTCACGCTGTTGTATTAATCTGTTTCAGGGAGTTTGCACTGTTGTATTAATCTGTTTCAGGGAGTTCATGCTGATGTATTAATCTGTTTCAGGATTTCATTGACTTCTCACTATTGGCTTAATCTGTTTCTGGGAGCTCGTGCAATAGTATTAATCTTTTTCAGGCAGTTAGCGCTGTTGTATTAATCTGTTTGACGGAGCTCGCGCCGTTGTATTAATCTGATTCAGGGAGTGTGAGCTGTTTTATTAATCTGTTTCAGGGAGCTCGCGCTGTTGTATTAATCTGATTCAGGGAGTGTGCGCTGTTTTATTAATCTGTTTCAGGGAGCTCGCGCTGTTGTATTAATCTGTTTCAGGGAGTTTCCGCTGTTGTATTAATCAGTTTCAGGGAGCTCGCGCTGTTGTATTAATCTGTTTCAAGGAGTTCACACTTTTGTATTAATCTGTTTCAGGGAGTTTTCACTGTTCTATTAACCCTTGTAAGAGAGCTCGCGTTGTATTAATGTGTTTCAGGGATTTCGCGCTGTTGTATTAATCAGTTTCACGGAGTTTGCGCTGTTGTATTATTCTGTTTCAAGGAGTTCACACTTTTGTATTCATCTGTTTCAGGGAGTTTGCACTGTTCTATTAATCCTTTTAAGGGAGCTCGCGTTATATTAATGTGTTTCAGGGATTTCGCGCTGTTGTATTATTCTGTTTCGGGGAGTTTGAGCTGTTGTATTAATCTGATTCAGGGAGTTAGCGCGGTTGTATTAATTTGTTTGAGTGAGCTCCCGCTGATATATTATTCTGTTTCAGGGAGTTTGCGCTGTTTTATTAATCTGTTTCAGGGAGCTCGCGCTGATTTATTAATCTGTTTCAGTGAGTTCACGCTGTTGTATTAATCTGTTTCTGTGTGTTCTCGCTGTTGTATTATTCTGTTTCAGGGAGTTCAGGCTGTTGTATTAATCTGTTTCAGGGAGTTTGCACTGTTGTATTAATCTGTTTCAGGGAGTTCATGCTGTTGTATTAGTCTGTTTCAGGGAGTTCACGCTGTTGCATTATTCTGTTTTAGGGAGTTCACGCTGTTGCATTAATCTGTTTCAGGGAGTTTGCACTGTTGTATTAATCTGTTTCAGGGAGTTCACGCTGTTGTATTAATCTGATTCAGGGAGTTCACGCTGTTGTATTATTCTGTTTCAGGGAGTTCACGCTGTTGTATTAATCTGTTTCAGGGAGTTTGCACTGTTGTATTAATCTGTTTCAGGGAGTTCATGCTGTTGTATTAATCTGTTTCAGGGAGTTTGCACTGTTGTATTAATCTGTTTCAGGGAGTTCACGCTGTTGTATTAATCTGTTTTAGGGAGTTCACACTGTTGTATTAATCTGTTTCATGGAGTTTGCACTGTTGTAATAATCTGTTTCAGGGAGTTTGCACTGTTGTATTAACCTGTTTCAGGGAGTTTGCGTTGAATTAATCTGTTTCAAGGAGTTCACACTGTTGTAATAATCTGTTTCAGGGAGTTCACGCTGTTGTTTTAATCTGTTTCAGGGAGTTTGCACTGTTGTATTAATCTGTTTCAGGGAGTTCATGCTGTTGTATTAATCTGTTTCAGGGAGTTCACGCTGTTGTATTAATCTGTTTCAGGGAGTTTATACTGTTGTATTAATCTGTTTCAGGGAGTTTGCACTGTTGTATTAATCTGTTTGAGGGAGTTCACGCTGTTGTATTAATCTGTTTCAGGGAGTTCATGCTGTTGTATTAATCAGTTTCAGTGAGTTTGCACTGTTGTATTAATCTGTTTCAAGGAGTTCACACTGTTGTAATAATCTGTTTCAGGGAGTCTGCGCTGTTGTATACATCTGCTTCTGGGATCTCGCGTTGTATTAATGTGTTTCAGGGATTTTATGCTGTTGTATTAATCTGTTTCATGAAGCTCACACTGTTCTATTAATCAGTCTCAGGGAGTTTGCGCTGTTGTATTAATCTGTTTCAGGATTTCATGGACTTCTCATTTTTGGATTAATCTGTTTTAGGGAGTTCACGATGTTGTATTAATCTGTTTCACGGAGTTCACGCTGTTGTATTAATCTGTTTCAGGGAGTTCACGCTGTTGTATTAATCTGTTTCAGGGAGTTTGCACTGTTGTATTAATCTGTTTCAGGGAGTTCATGCTGATGTATTAATCTGTTTCAGGATTTCATTGACTTCTCACTATTGGCTTAATCTGTTTCTGGGAGCTCGTGCAATAGTATTAATCTTTTTCAGGCAGTTAGCGCTGTTGTATTAATCTGTTTGACGGAGCTCGCGCCGTTGTATTAATCTGATTCAGGGAGTGTGAGCTGTTTTATTAATCTGTTTCAGGGAGCTCGCGCTGTTGTATTAATCTGATTCAGGGAGTGTGCGCTGTTTTATTAATCTGTTTCAGGGAGCTCGCGCTGTTGTATTAATCTGTTTCAGGGAGTTTCCGCTGTTGTATTAATCAGTTTCAGGGAGCTCGCGCTGTTGTATTAATCTGTTTCAAGGAGTTCACACTTTTGTATTAATCTGTTTCAGGGAGTTTTCACTGTTCTATTAACCCTTGTAAGAGAGCTCGCGTTGTATTAATGTGTTTCAGGGATTTCGCGCTGTTGTATTAATCAGTTTCACGGAGTTTGCGCTGTTGTATTATTCTGTTTCAAGGAGTTCACACTTTTGTATTCATCTGTTTCAGGGAGTTTGCACTGTTCTATTAATCCTTTTAAGGGAGCTCGCGTTATATTAATGTGTTTCAGGGATTTCGCGCTGTTGTATTATTCTGTTTCGGGGAGTTTGAGCTGTTGTATTAATCTGATTCAGGGAGTTAGCGCGGTTGTATTAATTTGTTTGAGTGAGCTCCCGCTGATATATTATTCTGTTTCAGGGAGTTTGCGCTGTTTTATTAATCTGTTTCAGGGAGCTCGCGCTGATTTATTAATCTGTTTCAGTGAGTTCACGCTGTTGTATTAATCTGTTTCTGTGTGTTCTCGCTGTTGTATTATTCTGTTTCAGGGAGTTCAGGCTGTTGTATTAATCTGTTTCAGGGAGTTTGCACTGTTGTATTAATCTGTTTCAGGGAGTTCATGCTGTTGTATTAGTCTGTTTCAGGGAGTTCACGCTGTTGCATTATTCTGTTTTAGGGAGTTCACGCTGTTGCATTAATCTGTTTCAGGGAGTTTGCACTGTTGTATTAATCTGTTTCAGGGAGTTCACGCTGTTGTATTAATCTGATTCAGGGAGTTCACGCTGTTGTATTATTCTGTTTCAGGGAGTTCACGCTGTTGTATTAATCTGTTTCAGGGAGTTTGCACTGTTGTATTAATCTGTTTCAGGGAGTTCATGCTGTTGTATTAATCTGTTTCAGGGAGTTTGCACTGTTGTATTAATCTGTTTCAGGGAGTTCACGCTGTTGTATTAATCTGTTTTAGGGAGTTCACACTGTTGTATTAATCTGTTTCATGGAGTTTGCACTGTTGTAATAATCTGTTTCAGGGAGTTTGCACTGTTGTATTAAACTGTTTCAGGGAGTTTGCGTTGTATTAATCTGTTTCAAGGAGTTCACACTGTTGTAATAATCTGTTTCAGGGAGTTCACGCTGTTGTTTTATTCTGTTTCAGGGAGTTTGCACTGTTGTATTAATCTGTTTCAGGGAGTTCATGCTGTTGTATTAATCTGTTTCAGGGAGTTCACGCTGTTGTATTAATCTGTTTCAGGGAGTTTATACTGTTGTATTAATCTGTTTCAGGGAGTTTGCACTGTTGTATTAATCTGTTTGAGGGAGTTCACGCTGTTGTATTAATCTGTTTCAGGGAGTTCATGCTGTTGTATTAATCAGTTTCAGGGAGTTTGCACTGTTGTATTAATCTGTTTCAAGGAGTTCACACTGTTGTAATAATCTGTTTCAGGGAGTCTGCGCTGTTGTATACATCTGCTTCTGGGATCTCGCGTTGTATTAATGTGTTTCAGGGATTTTATGCTGTTGTATTAATCTGTTTCATGAAGCTCGCACTGTTCTATTAATCAGTCTCAGGGAGTTTGCGCTGTTCTATTAATCTCTTTCAGGATTTCATGGACTTCTCACTGTTGGATTAATCTGTTTTAGGGAGTTCAAGACGTTGTATTAATCTGTGTCATGGAGTACACACTGTTCTACAAATCTATTTCAGGGAGTTCACGCTGTTGTATTAATCTGTTTCAGGGAGTTCACGCTGTTGTATTAATCTGTTTCAGGGAGTTCACGCTGTTGTATTTATCTGTTTCAGGGAGTTCACGCTGTTGTATTAATCTGTTTCAGGGAGTTTGCGCTGTTGTATTAATCTGTTTCAGGGAGTTCATGCTGTTGTATTAATCTGTTTCAGGATTTCATGGACTTCTCACTATTGGCTTAATCTGTTTCTGGGAACTCGTGCAGTAGTATTAATGTTTTTCAGGGAGTTAGCGCTGTTGTATTAATCTGTTTGACGGAGCTCGCGCTGTTGTATTAATCTGATTCAGGGAGTGTGCGCTGTTTTATTAATCTGTTTCAGGGAGTTCATGCTGATGTATTAATCTGTTTCAGGATTTCATGGACTTCTCACTATTGGCTTAATCTGTTTCTGGGAGCTCGTGCAGTAATATTAATCTTTTTCAGGGAATTAGCGCTGTTGTATTAATCTGTTTGACGGAGCTCGCGCTGTTGTATTAATCTGTTTCAGGGAGTGTGCGCTGTTTTATTAATCTGTTTCAGGGAGCTCGCGCTATTCTATTAATCTGTTTTCGGGAGTTCACGCCGTTGTATTAATCTGTTTCAGGGAGTTTGCGCTGTTGTATTAATCAGTTTCAGGGAGTTTGCGCTGTTGTATTATTCTGTTTCAAGGAGTTCACACTTTTGTTTTCATCTGTTTCAGGGAGTTAGCGCGGTTGTATTAATTTGTTTGAGGGAGCTCCCGCTGATATATTATTCTGTTTCAGGGAGTTTGCGCTGTTTTATTAATCTGTTTCAGGGAGCTCGCGCTGATTTATTAATCTGTTTCAGTGAGTTCACGCTGTTGTATTAATCTGTTTCTGTGAGTTATCGCTGTTGTATTAATCTGTTTCAAGGAGTTCACGATGATGTATTAATCTATTTCAGGCAGTTCACGCTGTTGTATTAATCTGTTTTAGGCAGTTCACGCTGTTGTATTAATCTGTTTCAGGGAGTTCGCGCTGCTGTATTAATCTGTTTCAGGGAGTTTGCGCTGTTCTATTAAACTGTTTCAGGGAGCTCGCCTTGTTTTAATGTGTTTCTGCGATTTCGCGCTGTTGTATTCATCTGTTTCTGGGAGTTCACGCTGTTGTGTTCATCTGTTTTATGGAGTTCACGATGTTGTATTAATCAGTGTCATGGAGTACACACTGTTCTACTAATCTATTTCAGGAAGTTCACGCTGTTGTATTAATCTGTTTCAGGGAGTTCATGCTGTTGTATTAATCTGTTTCAGGGAGTTCACGCTTTTGAATTAATCAGTTTCATGGACTTCACGCTGTTGTATTAATCAGTTTCAGAGAGTTTGCGTTGTATTAATCTGTTACAAGGAGTTCACACTGTTGTAATAATCTGTCTCAGGGAGTGTGCGCTGTTGTATTCATCTGTTTCTGGGAGCTCGCGTTGTATTAATGTGTTATAGGGATTTCGCGCTGTTGTATTAATCTGTTTCATGAAGCTCGCACTGTTCTATTAATCAGTCTCAGGGAGTTTGCGCTGTTGTATTAATCTGTTTCAGGATTTCATGGACTTCTCACTTTTGGATTAATCTGTTTTAGGGAGTTCACGATGTTGTATTAATCTGTTTCAGGGAGTTCACGCTGTTGTATTAATCTGTTTCAGGGAGTTCACGCTGTTGTATTAATCTGTTTCAGGGAGTTTGCGCTGTTGTATTAATCTGTTTCAGGGAGTTCATGCTGATGTATTAATCTGTTTCAGGATTTCATTGACTTCTCACTATTGGCTTAATCTGTTTCTGGGAGCTCGTGCAATAGTATTAATCTTTTTCAGGCAGTTAGCGCTGTTGTATTAATCTGTTTGACGGAGCTCGCGCCGTTGTATTAATCTGATTCAGGGAGTGTGCGCTGTTTTATTAATCTGTTTCAGGGAGCTCGCGCTGTTGTATTAATCTGATTCAGGGAGTGTGCGCTGTTTTATTAATCTGTTTCAGGGAGCTCGCGCTGTTGTATTAATCTGTTTCAGGGAGTTTGCGCTGTTGTATTAATCAGTTTCAGGGAGCTCGCGCTGTTGTATTAATCTGTTTCAAGGAGTTCACACTTTTGTATTAATCTGTTTCAGCGAGTTTGCACTGTTCTATTAACCCTTGTAAGAGAGCTCGCGTTGTATTAATGTGTTTCAGGGATTTCGCGCTGTTGTATTAATCAGTTTCACGGAGATTGCGCTGTTGTATTATTCTGTTTCAAGGAGTTCACACTTTTGTATTCATCTGTTTCAGGGAGTTTGCACTGTTCTATTAACCCTTGTAAGAGAGCTCGCGTTGTATTAATGTGTTTCAGGGATTTTGCGCTGTTGTATTAATCAGTTTCACGGAGTTTGCGCTGTTGTATTATTCTGTTTCAAGGAGTTCACACTTTTGTATTCATCTGTTTCAGGGAGTTTGCACTGTTCTATTAATCCTTTTAAGGGAGCTCGCGTTATATTAATGTGTTTCAGGGATTTCGCGCTGTTGTATTATTCTGTTTCGGGGAGTTTGAGCTGTTGTATTAATCTGTTTCAGGGAGTTAGCGCGGTTGTATTAATTTGTTTGAGTGAGCTCCCGCTGATATATTATTCTGTTTCAGGGAGTTTGCGCTGTTTTATTAATCTGTTTCAGGGAGCTCGCGCTGTTGTATTAATCTGTTTCTGTGTGTTCTCGCTGTTGTATTATTCTGTTTCAGGGAGTTTGCGCTGTTATATTCATCTTTTTCTGGGAGCTTGCGTTGTATTAATGTGTTTCAGGGATTTCCCACTGCTGTATTTATCTATTTCAGGGAGTTTGCGCTGTTGTATTAATCTGTTTCATGGCTTCATGTACTTCGCACTGTTGGATTAATCTGTTTCAGGTAGCTCGTGCTGTGGTACTAATCTTTTTCAGGGAGTTAACGCAGTTGTATTAATCCGTTTGACGGAGCTCGCGCTGTTGTATTAATCTGTTTCAGGGAGTGTGCGCTCTTTTATTAATCTGTTTCAGGGAGCTCGCGCTGTTCTATTAATCTGTTTTAGTGAGTTCACGCTGTTGTATTAATCTGTTTCAGGGAGTTTGCGCTGTTGTATTAATCTGTTTCAGGGAGTTTGCGCTGTTGTAAAATTCTGTTTCAAGGAGTTCACACTGTGGTATTAATCTCTTTCAGGGAGTATGTACTGTTCTATTAATCGGTTTAAGGGAGCTCGCATTGTATTAATGTGTTTCAGGGATTTCGCACAGTTGTATTAATCTGTTTCAGGGAGTTTGCGTTGTATTAATCTGTTTCAAGGAGTTCACACTGTTGTATTAATCTGATTCAGGGAGTTTGCGCTGTTGTATTAATCTGTTTCTGGGAGCTCGCGATGTATTAATGTGTTTCAGGGAGTTTACGCTGTTTTATTAATATGTTTCAGGGAGCTCTCGCTGTTGTATTAATCTGTTTCAGGGAGTTCGCGCTGTTGTATTAATCAGATTCAGGGAATTCGCACTGTTGTATTAATCTGTTTCAGGTAGTTCACGCTGTTGTATGAATCTGTTTTAGAGAGTTGACGCTGTTGTATTAATCTGTTTTAGAGAGTTCACGCTGTTGTACTAACCTGTTTCAGGGAGTTCACGCTGTTGTATTAATCTGTTTCAGGGAGTTCACGCTGTTGTATTAATCTGTTTCAATGAGTTTGCATTGTATTAATCTGTTTGAGGGAGTTCATGCTGTTGTATTAATCTGTTTCAGGGAGCTTGCGCTGTTGTATTTCTGTTTCAGGGAGTCTGCGCTGTTGTATTCATATGTTTCTGGGAACTCGCATTGTATTAATGTGTTTCAGGGATTTCGCACTGTTGTAATAATCTGTTACAGGGAGATCACACTGTTTTATTAATCAGTTTCAGGGAGTTTGCGCTGTTGTATTAATCTGTTTCAGGATTTCATGCACTTCTCACTGTTGGATTAATCTGTTTCTGGGAGCTCGTGCATTAGTATTAATCTTTTTCAGGGAGTTAGCGCTGTTGTATTAATCTGTTTGACGGAGCTCGCGCTGTTGTATTAATCTGTTTCAGGGAGTGTGCGCTGTTTTATTAATCTGTTTCAGGAGGTTTGCGCTGTTGTATTATTCTGTTTCAAGGAGTTCACACTTTTGTATTCGTCTGTTTCAGGGAATTTGCACTGTTCTATTAATCCTTTTAAGGGAGCTCGCGTTATATTAATGTGTTTCAGGGATTTCGCGCTGTTGTATTATTCTGTTTCAAGGAGTTCACACTTTTGTATTCGTCTGTTTCAGGGAATTTGCACTGTTCTATTAATCCTTTTAAGGGAGCTCGCGTTATATTAATGTGTTTCAGGGATTTCGCGCTGTTGTATTATTCTGTTTCGGGGAGTTTGAGCTGTTGTATTAATCTGATTCAGGGAGTTAGCGCGGTTGTATTAATTTGTTTGAGTGAGCTCCCGCTGATATATTATTCTGTTTCAGGGAGTTTGCGCTGTTTTATTAATCTGTTTCAGGGAGCTCGCGCTGATTTATTAATCTGTTTCAGTGAGTTCACGCTGTTGTATTAATCTGTTTCTGTGTGTTCTCGCTGTTGTATTATTCTGTTTCAGGGAGTTCAGGCTGTTGTATTAATCTGTTTCAGGGAGTTTGCACTGTTGTATTAATCTGTTTCAGGGAGTTCATGCTGTTGTATTAGTCTGTTTCAGGGAGTTCACGCTGTTGCATTATTCTGTTTTAGGGAGTTCACGCTGTTGCATTAATCTGTTTCAGGGAGTTTGCACTGTTGTATTAATCTGTTTCAGGGAGTTCACGCTGTTGTATTAATCTGATTCAGGGAGTTCACGCTGTTGTATTATTCTGTTTCAGGGAGTTCACGCTGTTGTATTAATCTGTTTCAGGGAGTTTGCACTGTTGTATTAATCTGTTTCAGGGAGTTCATGCTGTTGTATTAATCTGTTTCAGGGAGTTTGCACTGTTGTATTAATCTGTTTCAGGGAGTTCACGCTGTTGTATTAATCTGTTTTAGGGAGTTCACACTGTTGTATTAATCTGTTTCATGGAGTTTGCACTGTTGTAATAATCTGTTTCAGGGAGTTTGCACTGTTGTATTAACCTGTTTCAGGGAGTTTGCGTTGAATTAATCTGTTTCAAGGAGTTCACACTGTTGTAATAATCTGTTTCAGGGAGTTCACGCTGTTGTTTTAATCTGTTTCAGGGAGTTTGCACTGTTGTATTAATCTGTTTCAGGGAGTTCATGCTGTTGTATTAATCTGTTTCAGGGAGTTCACGCTGTTGTATTAATCTGTTTCAGGGAGTTTATACTGTTGTATTAATCTGTTTCAGGGAGTTTGCACTGTTGTATTAATCTGTTTGAGGGAGTTCACGCTGTTGTATTAATCTGTTTCAGGGAGTTCATGCTGTTGTATTAATCAGTTTCAGTGAGTTTGCACTGTTGTATTAATCTGTTTCAAGGAGTTCACACTGTTGTAATAATCTGTTTCAGGGAGTCTGCGCTGTTGTATACATCTGCTTCTGGGATCTCGCGTTGTATTAATGTGTTTCAGGGATTTTATGCTGTTGTATTAATCTGTTTCATGAAGCTCACACTGTTCTATTAATCAGTCTCAGGGAGTTTGCGCTGTTGTATTAATCTGTTTCAGGATTTCATGGACTTCTCATTTTTGGATTAATCTGTTTTAGGGAGTTCACGATGTTGTATTAATCTGTTTCACGGAGTTCACGCTGTTGTATTAATCTGTTTCAGGGAGTTCACGCTGTTGTATTAATCTGTTTCAGGGAGTTTGCACTGTTGTATTAATCTGTTTCAGGGAGTTCATGCTGATGTATTAATCTGTTTCAGGATTTCATTGACTTCTCACTATTGGCTTAATCTGTTTCTGGGAGCTCGTGCAATAGTATTAATCTTTTTCAGGCAGTTAGCGCTGTTGTATTAATCTGTTTGACGGAGCTCGCGCCGTTGTATTAATCTGATTCAGGGAGTGTGAGCTGTTTTATTAATCTGTTTCAGGGAGCTCGCGCTGTTGTATTAATCTGATTCAGGGAGTGTGCGCTGTTTTATTAATCTGTTTCAGGGAGCTCGCGCTGTTGTATTAATCTGTTTCAGGGAGTTTCCGCTGTTGTATTAATCAGTTTCAGGGAGCTCGCGCTGTTGTATTAATCTGTTTCAAGGAGTTCACACTTTTGTATTAATCTGTTTCAGGGAGTTTTCACTGTTCTATTAACCCTTGTAAGAGAGCTCGCGTTGTATTAATGTGTTTCAGGGATTTCGCGCTGTTGTATTAATCAGTTTCACGGAGTTTGCGCTGTTGTATTATTCTGTTTCAAGGAGTTCACACTTTTGTATTCATCTGTTTCAGGGAGTTTGCACTGTTCTATTAATCCTTTTAAGGGAGCTCGCGTTATATTAATGTGTTTCAGGGATTTCGCGCTGTTGTATTATTCTGTTTCGGGGAGTTTGAGCTGTTGTATTAATCTGATTCAGGGAGTTAGCGCGGTTGTATTAATTTGTTTGAGTGAGCTCCCGCTGATATATTATTCTGTTTCAGGGAGTTTGCGCTGTTTTATTAATCTGTTTCAGGGAGCTCGCGCTGATTTATTAATCTGTTTCAGTGAGTTCACGCTGTTGTATTAATCTGTTTCTGTGTGTTCTCGCTGTTGTATTATTCTGTTTCAGGGAGTTCAGGCTGTTGTATTAATCTGTTTCAGGGAGTTTGCACTGTTGTATTAATCTGTTTCAGGGAGTTCATGCTGTTGTATTAGTCTGTTTCAGGGAGTTCACGCTGTTGCATTATTCTGTTTTAGGGAGTTCACGCTGTTGCATTAATCTGTTTCAGGGAGTTTGCACTGTTGTATTAATCTGTTTCAGGGAGTTCACGCTGTTGTATTAATCTGATTCAGGGAGTTCACGCTGTTGTATTATTCTGTTTCAGGGAGTTCACGCTGTTGTATTAATCTGTTTCAGGGAGTTTGCACTGTTGTATTAATCTGTTTCAGGGAGTTCATGCTGTTGTATTAATCTGTTTCAGGGAGTTTGCACTGTTGTATTAATCTGTTTCAGGGAGTTCACGCTGTTGTATTAATCTGTTTTAGGGAGTTCACACTGTTGTATTAATCTGTTTCATGGAGTTTGCACTGTTGTAATAATCTGTTTCAGGGAGTTTGCACTGTTGTATTAAACTGTTTCAGGGAGTTTGCGTTGTATTAATCTGTTTCAAGGAGTTCACACTGTTGTAATAATCTGTTTCAGGGAGTTCACGCTGTTGTTTTATTCTGTTTCAGGGAGTTTGCACTGTTGTATTAATCTGTTTCAGGGAGTTCATGCTGTTGTATTAATCTGTTTCAGGGAGTTCACGCTGTTGTATTAATCTGTTTCAGGGAGTTTATACTGTTGTATTAATCTGTTTCAGGGAGTTTGCACTGTTGTATTAATCTGTTTGAGGGAGTTCACGCTGTTGTATTAATCTGTTTCAGGGAGTTCATGCTGTTGTATTAATCAGTTTCAGGGAGTTTGCACTGTTGTATTAATCTGTTTCAAGGAGTTCACACTGTTGTAATAATCTGTTTCAGGGAGTCTGCGCTGTTGTATACATCTGCTTCTGGGATCTCGCGTTGTATTAATGTGTTTCAGGGATTTTATGCTGTTGTATTAATCTGTTTCATGAAGCTCGCACTGTTCTATTAATCAGTCTCAGGGAGTTTGCGCTGTTCTATTAATCTCTTTCAGGATTTCATGGACTTCTCACTGTTGGATTAATCTGTTTTAGGGAGTTCAAGACGTTGTATTAATCTGTGTCATGGAGTACACACTGTTCTACAAATCTATTTCAGGGAGTTCACGCTGTTGTATTAATCTGTTTCAGGGAGTTCACGCTGTTGTATTAATCTGTTTCAGGGAGTTCACGCTGTTGTATTTATCTGTTTCAGGGAGTTCACGCTGTTGTATTAATCTGTTTCAGGGAGTTTGCGCTGTTGTATTAATCTGTTTCAGGGAGTTCATGCTGTTGTATTAATCTGTTTCAGGATTTCATGGACTTCTCACTATTGGCTTAATCTGTTTCTGGGAACTCGTGCAGTAGTATTAATGTTTTTCAGGGAGTTAGCGCTGTTGTATTAATCTGTTTGACGGAGCTCGCGCTGTTGTATTAATCTGATTCAGGGAGTGTGCGCTGTTTTATTAATCTGTTTCAGGGAGTTCATGCTGATGTATTAATCTGTTTCAGGATTTCATGGACTTCTCACTATTGGCTTAATCTGTTTCTGGGAGCTCGTGCAGTAATATTAATCTTTTTCAGGGAATTAGCGCTGTTGTATTAATCTGTTTGACGGAGCTCGCGCTGTTGTATTAATCTGTTTCAGGGAGTGTGCGCTGTTTTATTAATCTGTTTCAGGGAGCTCGCGCTATTCTATTAATCTGTTTTCGGGAGTTCACGCCGTTGTATTAATCTGTTTCAGGGAGTTTGCGCTGTTGTATTAATCAGTTTCAGGGAGTTTGCGCTGTTGTATTATTCTGTTTCAAGGAGTTCACACTTTTGTTTTCATCTGTTTCAGGGAGTTAGCGCGGTTGTATTAATTTGTTTGAGGGAGCTCCCGCTGATATATTATTCTGTTTCAGGGAGTTTGCGCTGTTTTATTAATCTGTTTCAGGGAGCTCGCGCTGATTTATTAATCTGTTTCAGTGAGTTCACGCTGTTGTATTAATCTGTTTCTGTGAGTTATCGCTGTTGTATTAATCTGTTTCAAGGAGTTCACGATGATGTATTAATCTATTTCAGGCAGTTCACGCTGTTGTATTAATCTGTTTTAGGCAGTTCACGCTGTTGTATTAATCTGTTTCAGGGAGTTCGCGCTGCTGTATTAATCTGTTTCAGGGAGTTTGCGCTGTTCTATTAAACTGTTTCAGGGAGCTCGCCTTGTTTTAATGTGTTTCTGCGATTTCGCGCTGTTGTATTCATCTGTTTCTGGGAGTTCACGCTGTTGTGTTCATCTGTTTTATGGAGTTCACGATGTTGTATTAATCAGTGTCATGGAGTACACACTGTTCTACTAATCTATTTCAGGAAGTTCACGCTGTTGTATTAATCTGTTTCAGGGAGTTCATGCTGTTGTATTAATCTGTTTCAGGGAGTTCACGCTTTTGAATTAATCAGTTTCATGGACTTCACGCTGTTGTATTAATCAGTTTCAGAGAGTTTGCGTTGTATTAATCTGTTTCAAGGAGTTCACACTGTTGTAATAATCTGTCTCAGGGAGTGTGCGCTGTTGTATTCATCTGTTTCTGGGAGCTCGCGTTGTATTAATGTGTTATAGGGATTTCGCGCTGTTGTATTAATCTGTTTCATGAAGCTCGCACTGTTCTATTAATCAGTCTCAGGGAGTTTGCGCTGTTGTATTAATCTGTTTCAGGATTTCATGGACTTCTCACTTTTGGATTAATCTGTTTTAGGGAGTTCACGATGTTGTATTAATCTGTTTCAGGGAGTTCACGCTGTTGTATTAATCTGTTTCAGGGAGTTCACGCTGTTGTATTAATCTGTTTCAGGGAGTTTGCGCTGTTGTATTAATCTGTTTCAGGGAGTTCATGCTGATGTATTAATCTGTTTCAGGATTTCATTGACTTCTCACTATTGGCTTAATCTGTTTCTGGGAGCTCGTGCAATAGTATTAATCTTTTTCAGGCAGTTAGCGCTGTTGTATTAATCTGTTTGACGGAGCTCGCGCCGTTGTATTAATCTGATTCAGGGAGTGTGCGCTGTTTTATTAATCTGTTTCAGGGAGCTCGCGCTGTTGTATTAATCTGATTCAGGGAGTGTGCGCTGTTTTATTAATCTGTTTCAGGGAGCTCGCGCTGTTGTATTAATCTGTTTCAGGGAGTTTGCGCTGTTGTATTAATCAGTTTCAGGGAGCTCGCGCTGTTGTATTAATCTGTTTCAAGGAGTTCACACTTTTGTATTAATCTGTTTCAGCGAGTTTGCACTGTTCTATTAACCCTTGTAAGAGAGCTCGCGTTGTATTAATGTGTTTCAGGGATTTCGCGCTGTTGTATTAATCAGTTTCACGGAGATTGCGCTGTTGTATTATTCTGTTTCAAGGAGTTCACACTTTTGTATTCATCTGTTTCAGGGAGTTTGCACTGTTCTATTAACCCTTGTAAGAGAGCTCGCGTTGTATTAATGTGTTTCAGGGATTTTGCGCTGTTGTATTAATCAGTTTCACGGAGTTTGCGCTGTTGTATTATTCTGTTTCAAGGAGTTCACACTTTTGTATTCATCTGTTTCAGGGAGTTTGCACTGTTCTATTAATCCTTTTAAGGGAGCTCGCGTTATATTAATGTGTTTCAGGGATTTCGCGCTGTTGTATTATTCTGTTTCGGGGAGTTTGAGCTGTTGTATTAATCTGTTTCAGGGAGTTAGCGCGGTTGTATTAATTTGTTTGAGTGAGCTCCCGCTGATATATTATTCTGTTTCAGGGAGTTTGCGCTGTTTTATTAATCTGTTTCAGGGAGCTCGCGCTGTTGTATTAATCTGTTTCTGTGTGTTCTCGCTGTTGTATTATTCTGTTTCAGGGAGTTTGCGCTGTTATATTCATCTTTTTCTGGGAGCTTGCGTTGTATTAATGTGTTTCAGGGATTTCCCACTGCTGTATTTATCTATTTCAGGGAGTTTGCGCTGTTGTATTAATCTGTTTCATGGCTTCATGTACTTCGCACTGTTGGATTAATCTGTTTCAGGTAGCTCGTGCTGTGGTACTAATCTTTTTCAGGGAGTTAACGCAGTTGTATTAATCCGTTTGACGGAGCTCGCGCTGTTGTATTAATCTGTTTCAGGGAGTGTGCGCTCTTTTATTAATCTGTTTCAGGGAGCTCGCGCTGTTCTATTAATCTGTTTTAGTGAGTTCACGCTGTTGTATTAATCTGTTTCAGGGAGTTTGCGCTGTTGTATTAATCTGTTTCAGGGAGTTTGCGCTGTTGTAAAATTCTGTTTCAAGGAGTTCACACTGTGGTATTAATCTCTTTCAGGGAGTATGTACTGTTCTATTAATCGGTTTAAGGGAGCTCGCATTGTATTAATGTGTTTCAGGGATTTCGCACAGTTGTATTAATCTGTTTCAGGGAGTTTGCGTTGTATTAATCTGTTTCAAGGAGTTCACACTGTTGTATTAATCTGATTCAGGGAGTTTGCGCTGTTGTATTAATCTGTTTCTGGGAGCTCGCGATGTATTAATGTGTTTCAGGGAGTTTACGCTGTTTTATTAATATGTTTCAGGGAGCTCTCGCTGTTGTATTAATCTGTTTCAGGGAGTTCGCGCTGTTGTATTAATCAGATTCAGGGAATTCGCACTGTTGTATTAATCTGTTTCAGGTAGTTCACGCTGTTGTATGAATCTGTTTTAGAGAGTTGACGCTGTTGTATTAATCTGTTTTAGAGAGTTCACGCTGTTGTACTAACCTGTTTCAGGGAGTTCACGCTGTTGTATTAATCTGTTTCAGGGAGTTCACGCTGTTGTATTAATCTGTTTCAATGAGTTTGCATTGTATTAATCTGTTTGAGGGAGTTCATGCTGTTGTATTAATCTGTTTCAGGGAGCTTGCGCTGTTGTATTTCTGTTTCAGGGAGTCTGCGCTGTTGTATTCATATGTTTCTGGGAACTCGCATTGTATTAATGTGTTTCAGGGATTTCGCACTGTTGTAATAATCTGTTACAGGGAGATCACACTGTTTTATTAATCAGTTTCAGGGAGTTTGCGCTGTTGTATTAATCTGTTTCAGGATTTCATGCACTTCTCACTGTTGGATTAATCTGTTTCTGGGAGCTCGTGCATTAGTATTAATCTTTTTCAGGGAGTTAGCGCTGTTGTATTAATCTGTTTGACGGAGCTCGCGCTGTTGTATTAATCTGTTTCAGGGAGTGTGCGCTGTTTTATTAATCTGTTTCAGGAGGTTTGCGCTGTTGTATTATTCTGTTTCAAGGAGTTCACACTTTTGTATTCGTCTGTTTCAGGGAATTTGCACTGTTCTATTAATCCTTTTAAGGGAGCTCGCGTTATATTAATGTGTTTCAGGGATTTCGCGCTGTTGTATTAATCTGTTTCAGGGAGTTAGTGCGGTTGTATTAATTTGTTTGAGGGAGATCCCGCTGATGTATTATTCTGTTTCAGGGAGTTTGCGCTGTTTTATTAATCTATTTCATGGAGCTCATGCTGTTGTATTAATCTGTTTCAGGGAGTTCGCGTTGTCTTATTAATCTATTTCATGGAGCTCATGTTGTTGTATTAATCTGTTTCAGGGAGGTCACGCTGTTGTATTAATCTATTTGTGGGACTTTGCGTTGTTGTATTAATCTGTTTCAGGGAGCTCGCGCTGTTTTATTAATCTGTTTCGGTGAGTTCACGCTGTTGTATTAATCTGTTTCTGTGAGTTCTTGCTGTTGTATTAATCTGTTTCAAGGAGTTCACGCTGAAGTATTAATCTATTTCAGGCAGTTCACGCTGTTGTATTAATCTGGTTTAGGCAGTTCACCCTCTTGTACTAATCTGTTTCAGTTAGTTCGCGCTGCTGTATTAATCTGTTTCAGGGAGTTTGCGCTGTTCTATTAAACTGTTTCAGGGAGCTCGCCTTGTTTTAATGTGTTTCTGCGATTTCGCGCTGTTGTATTCATCTGTTTCTGGGAGTTCACGCTGTTGTGTTCATCTGTTTTATGGAGTTCACGATGTTGTATTAATCAGTGTCATGGAGTACACACTGTTCTACTAATCTATTTCAGGAAGTTCACGCTGTTGTATTAATCTGTTTCAGGGAGTTCATGCTGTTGTATTAATCTGTTTCAGGGAGTTCACGCTGTTGTATTAATCAGTTTCATGGACTTCACGCTGTTGTATTAATCAGTTTCAGAGAGTTTGCGTTGTATTAATCTGTTTCAAGGAGTTCACACTGTTGTAATAATCTGTCTCAGGGAGTCTGCGCTGTTGTATTCATCTGTTTCTGGGAGCTCGCGTTGTATTAATGTGTTATATGGATTTCGCGCTGTTGTATTAATCTGTTTCATGAAGCTCACACTGTTCTATTAATCAGTCTCAGGGAGTTTGCGCTGTTGTATTAATCTGTTTCAGGATTTCATGGACTTCTCATTTTTGGATTAATCTGTTTTAGGGAGTTCACGATGTTGTATTAATCTGTTTCAGGGAGTTCACGCTGTTGTATTAATCTGTTTCAGGGAGTTCACGCTGTTGTATTAATCTGTTTCAGGGAGTTTGCACTGTTGTATTAATCTGTTTCAGGGAGTTCATGCTGATGTATTAATCTGTTTCAGGATTTCATTGACTTCTCACTATTGGCTTAATCTGTTTCTGGGAGCTCGTGCAATAGTATTAATCTTTTTCAGGCAGTTAGCGCTGTTGTATTAATCTGTTTGACGGAGCTCGCGCCGTTGTATTAATCTGATTCAGGGAGTGTGAGCTGTTTTATTAATCTGTTTCAGGGAGCTCGCGCTGTTGTATTAATCTGATTCAGGGAGTGTGCGCTGTTTTATTAATCTGTTTCAGGGAGCTCGCGCTGTTGTATTAATCTGTTTCAGCGAGTTTCCGCTGTTGTATTAATCAGTTTCAGGGAGCTCGCGCTGTTGTATTAATCTGTTTCAAGGAGTTCACGCTGAAGTATTAATCTATTTCAGGCAGTTCACGCTGTTGTATTAATCTGGTTTAGGCAGTTCACCCTCTTGTACTAATCTGTTTCAGTTAGTTCGCGCTGCTGTATTAATCTGTTTCAGGGAGTTTGCGCTGTTCTATTAAACTGTTTCAGGGAGCTCGCCTTGTTTTAATGTGTTTCTGCGATTTCGCGCTGTTGTATTCATCTGTTTCTGGGAGTTCACGCTGTTGTGTTCATCTGTTTTATGGAGTTCACGATGTTGTATTAATCAGTGTCATGGAGTACACACTGTTCTACTAATCTATTTCAGGAAGTTCACGCTGTTGTATTAATCTGTTTCAGGGAGTTCATGCTGTTGTATTAATCTGTTTCATGGAGTTTGCACTGTTGTAATAATCTGTTTCAGGTAGTTTGCACTGTTGTATTAACCTGTTTCAGGGAGTTTGCGTTGTATTAATCTGTTTCAAGGAGTTCACACTGTTGTAATAATCTGTTTCAGGGAGTTCACGCTGTTGTTTTAATCTGTTTCAGGGAGTTTGCACTGTTGTATTAATCTGTTTCAGGGAGTTCATGCTGTTGTATTAATCTGTTTCAGGGAGTTTTCACTGTTCTATTAACCCTTGTAAGAGAGCTCGCGTTGTATTAATGTGTTTCAGGGATTTCGCGCTGTTGTATTAATCAGTTTCACGGAGTTTGCGCTGTTGTATTATTCTGTTTCAAGGAGTTCACACTTTTGTATTCATCTGTTTCAGGGAGTTTGCACTGTTCTATTAATCCTTTTAAGGGAGCTCGCGTTATATTAATGTGTTTCAGGGATTTCGCGCTGTTGTATTATTCTGTTTCGGGGAGTTTGAGCTGTTGTATTAATCTGATTCAGGGAGTTAGCGCGGTTGTATTAATTTGTTTGAGTGAGCTCCCGCTGATATATTATTCTGTTTCAGGGAGTTTGCGCTGTTTTATTAATCTGTTTCAGGGAGCTCGCGCTGATTTATTAATCTGTTTCAGTGAGTTCACGCTGTTGTATTAATCTGTTTCTGTGTGTTCTCGCTGTTGTATTATTCTGTTTCAGGGAGTTCAGGCTGTTGTATTAATCTGTTTCAGGGAGTTTGCACTGTTGTATTAATCTGTTTCAGGGAGTTCATGCTGTTGTATTAGTCTGTTTCAGGGAGTTCACGCTGTTGCATTATTCTGTTTTAGGGAGTTCACGCTGTTGCATTAATCTGTTTCAGGGAGTTTGCACTGTTGTATTAATCTGTTTCAGGGAGTTCACGCTGTTGTATTAATCTGATTCAGGGAGTTCACGCTGTTGTATTATTCTGTTTCAGGGAGTTCACGCTGTTGTATTAATCTGTTTCAGGGAGTTTGCACTGTTGTATTAATCTGTTTCAGGGAGTTCATGCTGTTGTATTAATCTGTTTCAGGGAGTTTGCACTGTTGTATTAATCTGTTTCAGGGAGTTCACGCTGTTGTATTAATCTGTTTTAGGGAGTTCACACTGTTGTATTAATCTGTTTCATGGAGTTTGCACTGTTGTAATAATCTGTTTCAGGGAGTTTGCACTGTTGTATTAAACTGTTTCAGGGAGTTTGCGTTGTATTAATCTGTTTCAAGGAGTTCACACTGTTGTAATAATCTGTTTCAGGGAGTTCACGCTGTTGTTTTATTCTGTTTCAGGGAGTTTGCACTGTTGTATTAATCTGTTTCAGGGAGTTCATGCTGTTGTATTAATCTGTTTCAGGGAGTTCACGCTGTTGTATTAATCTGTTTCAGGGAGTTTATACTGTTGTATTAATCTGTTTCAGGGAGTTTGCACTGTTGTATTAATCTGTTTGAGGGAGTTCACGCTGTTGTATTAATCTGTTTCAGGGAGTTCATGCTGTTGTATTAATCAGTTTCAGGGAGTTTGCACTGTTGTATTAATCTGTTTCAAGGAGTTCACACTGTTGTAATAATCTGTTTCAGGGAGTCTGCGCTGTTGTATACATCTGCTTCTGGGATCTCGCGTTGTATTAATGTGTTTCAGGGATTTTATGCTGTTGTATTAATCTGTTTCATGAAGCTCGCACTGTTCTATTAATCAGTCTCAGGGAGTTTGCGCTGTTCTATTAATCTCTTTCAGGATTTCATGGACTTCTCACTGTTGGATTAATCTGTTTTAGGGAGTTCAAGACGTTGTATTAATCTGTGTCATGGAGTACACACTGTTCTACAAATCTATTTCAGGGAGTTCACGCTGTTGTATTAATCTGTTTCAGGGAGTTCACGCTGTTGTATTAATCTGTTTCAGGGAGTTCACGCTGTTGTATTTATCTGTTTCAGGGAGTTCACGCTGTTGTATTAATCTGTTTCAGGGAGTTTGCGCTGTTGTATTAATCTGTTTCAGGGAGTTCATGCTGTTGTATTAATCTGTTTCAGGATTTCATGGACTTCTCACTATTGGCTTAATCTGTTTCTGGGAACTCGTGCAGTAGTATTAATGTTTTTCAGGGAGTTAGCGCTGTTGTATTAATCTGTTTGACGGAGCTCGCGCTGTTGTATTAATCTGATTCAGGGAGTGTGCGCTGTTTTATTAATCTGTTTCAGGGAGTTCATGCTGATGTATTAATCTGTTTCAGGATTTCATGGACTTCTCACTATTGGCTTAATCTGTTTCTGGGAGCTCGTGCAGTAATATTAATCTTTTTCAGGGAATTAGCGCTGTTGTATTAATCTGTTTGACGGAGCTCGCGCTGTTGTATTAATCTGTTTCAGGGAGTGTGCGCTGTTTTATTAATCTGTTTCAGGGAGCTCGCGCTATTCTATTAATCTGTTTTCGGGAGTTCACGCCGTTGTATTAATCTGTTTCAGGGAGTTTGCGCTGTTGTATTAATCAGTTTCAGGGAGTTTGCGCTGTTGTATTATTCTGTTTCAAGGAGTTCACACTTTTGTTTTCATCTGTTTCAGGGAGTTAGCGCGGTTGTATTAATTTGTTTGAGGGAGCTCCCGCTGATATATTATTCTGTTTCAGGGAGTTTGCGCTGTTTTATTAATCTGTTTCAGGGAGCTCGCGCTGATTTATTAATCTGTTTCAGTGAGTTCACGCTGTTGTATTAATCTGTTTCTGTGAGTTATCGCTGTTGTATTAATCTGTTTCAAGGAGTTCACGATGATGTATTAATCTATTTCAGGCAGTTCACGCTGTTGTATTAATCTGTTTTAGGCAGTTCACGCTGTTGTATTAATCTGTTTCAGGGAGTTCGCGCTGCTGTATTAATCTGTTTCAGGGAGTTTGCGCTGTTCTATTAAACTGTTTCAGGGAGCTCGCCTTGTTTTAATGTGTTTCTGCGATTTCGCGCTGTTGTATTCATCTGTTTCTGGGAGTTCACGCTGTTGTGTTCATCTGTTTTATGGAGTTCACGATGTTGTATTAATCAGTGTCATGGAGTACACACTGTTCTACTAATCTATTTCAGGAAGTTCACGCTGTTGTATTAATCTGTTTCAGGGAGTTCATGCTGTTGTATTAATCTGTTTCAGGGAGTTCACGCTTTTGAATTAATCAGTTTCATGGACTTCACGCTGTTGTATTAATCAGTTTCAGAGAGTTTGCGTTGTATTAATCTGTTTCAAGGAGTTCACACTGTTGTAATAATCTGTCTCAGGGAGTGTGCGCTGTTGTATTCATCTGTTTCTGGGAGCTCGCGTTGTATTAATGTGTTATAGGGATTTCGCGCTGTTGTATTAATCTGTTTCATGAAGCTCGCACTGTTCTATTAATCAGTCTCAGGGAGTTTGCGCTGTTGTATTAATCTGTTTCAGGATTTCATGGACTTCTCACTTTTGGATTAATCTGTTTTAGGGAGTTCACGATGTTGTATTAATCTGTTTCAGGGAGTTCACGCTGTTGTATTAATCTGTTTCAGGGAGTTCACGCTGTTGTATTAATCTGTTTCAGGGAGTTTGCGCTGTTGTATTAATCTGTTTCAGGGAGTTCATGCTGATGTATTAATCTGTTTCAGGATTTCATTGACTTCTCACTATTGGCTTAATCTGTTTCTGGGAGCTCGTGCAATAGTATTAATCTTTTTCAGGCAGTTAGCGCTGTTGCATTAATCTGTTTGACGGAGCTCGCGCCGTTGTATTAATCTGATTCAGGGAGTGTGCGCTGTTTTATTAATCTGTTTCAGGGAGCTCGCGCTGTTGTATTAATCTGATTCAGGGAGTGTGCGCTGTTTTATTAATCTGTTTCAGGGAGCTCGCGCTGTTGTATTAATCTGTTTCAGGGAGTTTGCGCTGTTGTATTAATCAGTTTCAGGGAGCTCGCGCTGTTGTATTAATCTGTTTCAAGGAGTTCACACTTTTGTATTAATCTGTTTCAGCGAGTTTGCACTGTTCTATTAACCCTTGTAAGAGAGCTCGCGTTGTATTAATGTGTTTCAGGGATTTCGCGCTGTTGTATTAATCAGTTTCACGGAGATTGCGCTGTTGTATTATTCTGTTTCAAGGAGTTCACACTTTTGTATTCATCTGTTTCAGGGAGTTTGCACTGTTCTATTAACCCTTGTAAGAGAGCTCGCGTTGTATTAATGTGTTTCAGGGATTTTGCGCTGTTGTATTAATCAGTTTCACGGAGTTTGCGCTGTTGTATTATTCTGTTTCAAGGAGTTCACACTTTTGTATTCATCTGTTTCAGGGAGTTTGCACTGTTCTATTAATCCTTTTAAGGGAGCTCGCGTTATATTAATGTGTTTCAGGGATTTCGCGCTGTTGTATTATTCTGTTTCGGGGAGTTTGAGCTGTTGTATTAATCTGTTTCAGGGAGTTAGCGCGGTTGTATTAATTTGTTTGAGTGAGCTCCCGCTGATATATTATTCTGTTTCAGGGAGTTTGCGCTGTTTTATTAATCTGTTTCAGGGAGCTCGCGCTGTTGTATTAATCTGTTTCTGTGTGTTCTCGCTGTTGTATTATTCTGTTTCAGGGAGTTTGCGCTGTTATATTCATCTTTTTCTGGGAGCTTGCGTTGTATTAATGTGTTTCAGGGATTTCCCACTGCTGTATTTATCTATTTCAGGGAGTTTGCGCTGTTGTATTAATCTGTTTCATGGCTTCATGTACTTCGCACTGTTGGATTAATCTGTTTCAGGTAGCTCGTGCTGTGGTACTAATCTTTTTCAGGGAGTTAACGCAGTTGTATTAATCCGTTTGACGGAGCTCGCGCTGTTGTATTAATCTGTTTCAGGGAGTGTGCGCTCTTTTATTAATCTGTTTCAGGGAGCTCGCGCTGTTCTATTAATCTGTTTTAGTGAGTTCACGCTGTTGTATTAATCTGTTTCAGGGAGTTTGCGCTGTTGTATTAATCTGTTTCAGGGAGTTTGCGCTGTTGTAAAATTCTGTTTCAAGGAGTTCACACTGTGGTATTAATCTCTTTCAGGGAGTATGTACTGTTCTATTAATCGGTTTAAGGGAGCTCGCATTGTATTAATGTGTTTCAGGGATTTCGCACAGTTGTATTAATCTGTTTCAGGGAGTTTGCGTTGTATTAATCTGTTTCAAGGAGTTCACACTGTTGTATTAATCTGATTCAGGGAGTTTGCGCTGTTGTATTAATCTGTTTCTGGGAGCTCGCGATGTATTAATGTGTTTCAGGGAGTTTACGCTGTTTTATTAATATGTTTCAGGGAGCTCTCGCTGTTGTATTAATCTGTTTCAGGGAGTTCGCGCTGTTGTATTAATCAGATTCAGGGAATTCGCACTGTTGTATTAATCTGTTTCAGGTAGTTCACGCTGTTGTATGAATCTGTTTTAGAGAGTTGACGCTGTTGTATTAATCTGTTTTAGAGAGTTCACGCTGTTGTACTAACCTGTTTCAGGGAGTTCACGCTGTTGTATTAATCTGTTTCAGGGAGTTCACGCTGTTGTATTAATCTGTTTCAATGAGTTTGCATTGTATTAATCTGTTTGAGGGAGTTCATGCTGTTGTATTAATCTGTTTCAGGGAGCTTGCGCTGTTGTATTTCTGTTTCAGGGAGTCTGCGCTGTTGTATTCATATGTTTCTGGGAACTCGCATTGTATTAATGTGTTTCAGGGATTTCGCACTGTTGTAATAATCTGTTACAGGGAGATCACACTGTTTTATTAATCAGTTTCAGGGAGTTTGCGCTGTTGTATTAATCTGTTTCAGGATTTCATGCACTTCTCACTGTTGGATTAATCTGTTTCTGGGAGCTCGTGCATTAGTATTAATCTTTTTCAGGGAGTTAGCGCTGTTGTATTAATCTGTTTGACGGAGCTCGCGCTGTTGTATTAATCTGTTTCAGGGAGTGTGCGCTGTTTTATTAATCTGTTTCAGGAGGTTTGCGCTGTTGTATTATTCTGTTTCAAGGAGTTCACACTTTTGTATTCGTCTGTTTCAGGGAATTTGCACTGTTCTATTAATCCTTTTAAGGGAGCTCGCGTTATATTAATGTGTTTCAGGGATTTCGCGCTGTTGTATTAATCTGTTTCAGGGAGTTAGTGCGGTTGTATTAATTTGTTTGAGGGAGATCCCGCTGATGTATTATTCTGTTTCAGGGAGTTTGCGCTGTTTTATTAATCTATTTCATGGAGCTCATGCTGTTGTATTAATCTGTTTCAGGGAGTTCGCGTTGTCTTATTAATCTATTTCATGGAGCTCATGTTGTTGTATTAATCTGTTTCAGGGAGGTCACGCTGTTGTATTAATCTATTTGTGGGACTTTGCGTTGTTGTATTAATCTGTTTCAGGGAGCTCGCGCTGTTTTATTAATCTGTTTCGGTGAGTTCACGCTGTTGTATTAATCTGTTTCTGTGAGTTCTTGCTGTTGTATTAATCTGTTTCAAGGAGTTCACGCTGAAGTATTAATCTATTTCAGGCAGTTCACGCTGTTGTATTAATCTGGTTTAGGCAGTTCACCCTCTTGTACTAATCTGTTTCAGTTAGTTCGCGCTGCTGTATTAATCTGTTTCAGGGAGTTTGCGCTGTTCTATTAAACTGTTTCAGGGAGCTCGCCTTGTTTTAATGTGTTTCTGCGATTTCGCGCTGTTGTATTCATCTGTTTCTGGGAGTTCACGCTGTTGTGTTCATCTGTTTTATGGAGTTCACGATGTTGTATTAATCAGTGTCATGGAGTACACACTGTTCTACTAATCTATTTCAGGAAGTTCACGCTGTTGTATTAATCTGTTTCAGGGAGTTCATGCTGTTGTATTAATCTGTTTCAGGGAGTTCACGCTGTTGTATTAATCAGTTTCATGGACTTCACGCTGTTGTATTAATCAGTTTCAGAGAGTTTGCGTTGTATTAATCTGTTTCAAGGAGTTCACACTGTTGTAATAATCTGTCTCAGGGAGTCTGCGCTGTTGTATTCATCTGTTTCTGGGAGCTCGCGTTGTATTAATGTGTTATATGGATTTCGCGCTGTTGTATTAATCTGTTTCATGAAGCTCACACTGTTCTATTAATCAGTCTCAGGGAGTTTGCGCTGTTGTATTAATCTGTTTCAGGATTTCATGGACTTCTCATTTTTGGATTAATCTGTTTTAGGGAGTTCACGATGTTGTATTAATCTGTTTCAGGGAGTTCACGCTGTTGTATTAATCTGTTTCAGGGAGTTCACGCTGTTGTATTAATCTGTTTCAGGGAGTTTGCACTGTTGTATTAATCTGTTTCAGGGAGTTCATGCTGATGTATTAATCTGTTTCAGGATTTCATTGACTTCTCACTATTGGCTTAATCTGTTTCTGGGAGCTCGTGCAATAGTATTAATCTTTTTCAGGCAGTTAGCGCTGTTGTATTAATCTGTTTGACGGAGCTCGCGCCGTTGTATTAATCTGATTCAGGGAGTGTGAGCTGTTTTATTAATCTGTTTCAGGGAGCTCGCGCTGTTGTATTAATCTGATTCAGGGAGTGTGCGCTGTTTTATTAATCTGTTTCAGGGAGCTCGCGCTGTTGTATTAATCTGTTTCAGCGAGTTTCCGCTGTTGTATTAATCAGTTTCAGGGAGCTCGCGCTGTTGTATTAATCTGATTCAGGGAGTGTGCGCTGTTTTATTAATCTGTTTCAGGGAGCTCGCGCTGTTGTATTAATCTGTTTCAGCGAGTTTCCGCTGTTGTATTAATCAGTTTCAGGGAGCTCGCGCTGTTGTATTAATCTGTTTCAAGGAGTTCACGCTGAAGTATTAATCTATTTCAGGCAGTTCACGCTGTTGTATTAATCTGGTTTAGGCAGTTCACCCTCTTGTACTAATCTGTTTCAGTTAGTTCGCGCTGCTGTATTAATCTGTTTCAGGGAGTTTGCGCTGTTCTATTAAACTGTTTCAGGGAGCTCGCCTTGTTTTAATGTGTTTCTGCGATTTCGCGCTGTTGTATTCATCTGTTTCTGGGAGTTCACGCTGTTGTGTTCATCTGTTTTATGGAGTTCACGATGTTGTATTAATCAGTGTCATGGAGTACACACTGTTCTACTAATCTATTTCAGGAAGTTCACGCTGTTGTATTAATCTGTTTCAGGGAGTTCATGCTGTTGTATTAATCTGTTTCATGGAGTTTGCACTGTTGTAATAATCTGTTTCAGGTAGTTTGCACTGTTGTATTAACCTGTTTCAGGGAGTTTGCGTTGTATTAATCTGTTTCAAGGAGTTCACACTGTTGTAATAATCTGTTTCAGGGAGTTCACGCTGTTGTTTTAATCTGTTTCAGGGAGTTTGCACTGTTGTATTAATCTGTTTCAGGGAGTTCATGCTGTTGTATTAATCTGTTTCAGGGAGTTCACGCTGTTGTATTAATCTGTTTCAGGGAGTTTATACTGTTGTATTAATCTGTTTCAGGGAGTTTGCACTGTTGTATTAATCTGTTTGAGGGAGTTCACGCTGTTGTATTAATCTGTTTCAGGGAGTTCATGCTGTTGTATTAATCAGTTTCAGGGAGTTTGCACTGTTGTATTAATCTGTTTCAAGGAGTTCACACTGTTGTAATAATCTGTTTCAGGGAGTCTGCGCTGTTGTATACATCTGCTTCTGGGATCTCGCGTTGTATTAATGTGTTTCAGGGATTTTATGCTGTTGTATTAATCTGTTTCATGAAGCTCGCACTGTTCTATTAATCAGTCTCAGGGAGTTTGCGCTGTTCTATTAATCTCTTTCAGGATTTCATGGACTTCTCACTGTTGGATTAATCTGTTTTATGGAGTTCACGATGTTGTATTAATCAGTGTCATGGAGTACACACTGTTCTACTAATCTATTTCAGGAAGTTCACGCTGTTGTATTAATCTGTTTCAGGGAGGTCATGCTGTTGTATTAATCTGTTTCAGGGAGTTCACGCTGTTGTATTAATCAGTTTCATGGACTTCACGCTGTTGTATTAATCAGTTTCAGAGAGTTTGCGTTGTATTAAGCTGTTTCAAGGAGTTCACACTGTTGTAATAATCTGTCTCAGGGAGTCTGCGCTGTTGTATTCATCTGTTTCTGGGAGCTCGCGTTGTATTAATGTGTTATATGGATTTCGCGCTGTTGTATTAATCTGTTTCATGAAGCTCACACTGTTCTATTAATCAGTCTCAGGGAGTTTGCGCTGTTGTATTAATCTGTTTCAGGATTTCATGGACTTCTCATTTTTGGATTAATCTGTTTTAGGGAGTTCACGATGTTGTATTAATCTGTTTCACGGAGTTCACGCTGTTGTATTAATCTGTTTCAGGGAGTTCACGCTGTTGTATTAATCTGTTTCAGGGAGTTTGCACTGTTGTATTAATCTGTTTCAGGGAGTTCATGCTGATGTATTAATCTGTTTCAGGATTTCATTGACTTCTCACTATTGGCTTAATCTGTTTCTGGGAGCTCGTGCAATAGTATTAATCTTTTTCAGGCAGTTAGCGCTGTTGTATTAATCTGTTTGACGGAGCTCGCGCCGTTGTATTAATCTGATTCAGGGAGTGTGAGCTGTTTTATTAATCTGTTTCAGGGAGCTCGCGCTGTTGTATTAATCTGATTCAGGGAGTGTGCGCTGTTTTATTAATCTGTTTCAGGGAGCTCGCGCTGTTGTATTAATCTGTTTCAGGGAGTTTCCGCTGTTGTATTAATCAGTTTCAGGGAGCTCGCGCTGTTGTATTAATCTGTTTCAAGGAGTTCACACTTTTGTATTAATCTGTTTCAGGGAGTTTTCACTGTTCTATTAACCCTTGTAAGAGAGCTCGCGTTGTATTAATGTGTTTCAGGGATTTCGCGCTGTTGTATTAATCAGTTTCACGGAGTTTGCGCTGTTGTATTATTCTGTTTCAAGGAGTTCACACTTTTGTATTCATCTGTTTCAGGGAGTTTGCACTGTTCTATTAATCCTTTTAAGGGAGCTCGCGTTATATTAATGTGTTTCAGGGATTTCGCGCTGTTGTATTATTCTGTTTCGGGGAGTTTGAGCTGTTGTATTAATCTGATTCAGGGAGTTAGCGCGGTTGTATTAATTTGTTTGAGTGAGCTCCCGCTGATATATTATTCTGTTTCAGGGAGTTTGCGCTGTTTTATTAATCTGTTTCAGGGAGCTCGCGCTGATTTATTAATCTGTTTCAGTGAGTTCACGCTGTTGTATTAATCTGTTTCTGTGTGTTCTCGCTGTTGTATTATTCTGTTTCAGGGAGTTCAGGCTGTTGTATTAATCTGTTTCAGGGAGTTTGCACTGTTGTATTAATCTGTTTCAGGGAGTTCATGCTGTTGTATTAGTCTGTTTCAGGGAGTTCACGCTGTTGCATTATTCTGTTTTAGGGAGTTCACGCTGTTGCATTAATCTGTTTCAGGGAGTTTGCACTGTTGTATTAATCTGTTTCAGGGAGTTCACGCTGTTGTATTAATCTGATTCAGGGAGTTCACGCTGTTGTATTATTCTGTTTCAGGGAGTTCACGCTGTTGTATTAATCTGTTTCAGGGAGTTTGCACTGTTGTATTAATCTGTTTCAGGGAGTTCATGCTGTTGTATTAATCTGTTTCAGGGAGTTTGCACTGTTGTATTAATCTGTTTCAGGGAGTTCACGCTGTTGTATTAATCTGTTTTAGGGAGTTCACACTGTTGTATTAATCTGTTTCATGGAGTTTGCACTGTTGTAATAATCTGTTTCAGGGAGTTTGCACTGTTGTATTAACCTGTTTCAGGGAGTTTGCGTTGTATTAATCTGTTTCAAGGAGTTCACACTGTTGTAATAATCTGTTTCAGGGAGTTCACGCTGTTGTTTTAATCTGTTTCAGGGAGTTTGCACTGTTGTATTAATCTGTTTCAGGGAGTTCATGCTGTTGTATTAATCTGTTTCAGGGAGTTCACGCTGTTGTATTAATCTGTTTCAGGGAGTTTATACTGTTGTATTAATCTGTTTCAGGGAGTTTGCACTGTTGTATTAATCTGTTTGAGGGAGTTCACGCTGTTGTATTAATCTGTTTCAGGGAGTTCATGCTGTTGTATTAATCAGTTTCAGGGAGTTTGCACTGTTGTATTAATCTGTTTCAAGGAGTTCACACTGTTGTAATAATCTGTTTCAGGGAGTCTGCGCTGTTGTATACATCTGCTTCTGGGATCTCGCGTTGTATTAATGTGTTTCAGGGATTTTATGCTGTTGTATTAATCTGTTTCATGAAGCTCGCACTGTTCTATTAATCAGTCTCAGGGAGTTTGCGCTGTTCTATTAATCTCTTTCAGGATTTCATGGACTTCTCACTGTTGGATTAATCTGTTTTAGGGAGTTCAAGACGTTGTATTAATCTGTGTCATGGAGTACACACTGTTCTACAAATCTATTTCAGGGAGTTCACGCTGTTGTATTAATCTGTTTCAGGGAGTTCACGCTGTTGTATTAATCTGTTTCAGGGAGTTCACGCTGTTGTATTTATCTGTTTCAGGGAGTTCACGCTGTTGTATTAATCTGTTTCAGGGAGTTTGCGCTGTTGTATTAATCTGTTTCAGGGAGTTCATGCTGTTGTATTAATCTGTTTCAGGATTTCATGGACTTCTCACTATTGGCTTAATCTGTTTCTGGGAACTCGTGCAGTAGTATTAATGTTTTTCAGGGAGTTAGCGCTGTTGTATTAATCTGTTTGACGGAGCTCGCGCTGTTGTATTAATCTGATTCAGGGAGTGTGCGCTGTTTTATTAATCTGTTTCAGGGAGTTCATGCTGATGTATTAATCTGTTTCAGGATTTCATGGACTTCTCACTATTGGCTTAATCTGTTTCTGGGAGCTCGTGCAGTAATATTAATCTTTTTCAGGGAATTAGCGCTGTTGTATTAATCTGTTTGACGGAGCTCGCGCTGTTGTATTAATCTGTTTCAGGGAGTGTGCGCTGTTTTATTAATCTGTTTCAGGAGGTTTGCGCTGTTGTATTATTCTGTTTCAAGGAGTTCACACTTTTGTATTCGTCTGTTTCAGGGAATTTGCACTGTTCTATTAATCCTTTTAAGGGAGCTCGCGTTATATTAATGTGTTTCAGGGATTTCGCGCTGTTGTATTAATCTGTTTCAGGGAGTTAGTGCGGTTGTATTAATTTGTTTGAGGGAGATCCCGCTGATGTATTATTCTGTTTCAGGGAGTTTGCGCTGTTTTATTAATCTATTTCATGGAGCTCATGCTGTTGTATTAATCTGTTTCAGGGAGTTCGCGTTGTCTTATTAATCTATTTCATGGAGCTCATGTTGTTGTATTAATCTGTTTCAGGGAGGTCACGCTGTTGTATTAATCTATTTGTGGGACTTTGCGTTGTTGTATTAATCTGTTTCAGGGAGCTCGCGCTGTTTTATTAATCTGTTTCGGTGAGTTCACGCTGTTGTATTAATCTGTTTCTGTGAGTTCTTGCTGTTGTATTAATCTGTTTCAAGGAGTTCACGCTGAAGTATTAATCTATTTCAGGCAGTTCACGCTGTTGTATTAATCTGGTTTAGGCAGTTCACCCTCTTGTACTAATCTGTTTCAGTTAGTTCGCGCTGCTGTATTAATCTGTTTCAGGGAGTTTGCGCTGTTCTATTAAACTGTTTCAGGGAGCTCGCCTTGTTTTAATGTGTTTCTGCGATTTCGCGCTGTTGTATTCATCTGTTTCTGGGAGTTCACGCTGTTGTGTTCATCTGTTTTATGGAGTTCACGATGTTGTATTAATCAGTGTCATGGAGTACACACTGTTCTACTAATCTATTTCAGGAAGTTCACGCTGTTGTATTAATCTGTTTCAGGGAGTTCATGCTGTTGTATTAATCTGTTTCAGGGAGTTCACGCTGTTGTATTAATCAGTTTCATGGACTTCACGCTGTTGTATTAATCAGTTTCAGAGAGTTTGCGTTGTATTAATCTGTTTCAAGGAGTTCACACTGTTGTAATAATCTGTCTCAGGGAGTCTGCGCTGTTGTATTCATCTGTTTCTGGGAGCTCGCGTTGTATTAATGTGTTATATGGATTTCGCGCTGTTGTATTAATCTGTTTCATGAAGCTCACACTGTTCTATTAATCAGTCTCAGGGAGTTTGCGCTGTTGTATTAATCTGTTTCAGGATTTCATGGACTTCTCATTTTTGGATTAATCTGTTTTAGGGAGTTCACGATGTTGTATTAATCTGTTTCAGGGAGTTCACGCTGTTGTATTAATCTGTTTCAGGGAGTTCACGCTGTTGTATTAATCTGTTTCAGGGAGTTTGCACTGTTGTATTAATCTGTTTCAGGGAGTTCATGCTGATGTATTAATCTGTTTCAGGATTTCATTGACTTCTCACTATTGGCTTAATCTGTTTCTGGGAGCTCGTGCAATAGTATTAATCTTTTTCAGGCAGTTAGCGCTGTTGTATTAATCTGTTTGACGGAGCTCGCGCCGTTGTATTAATCTGATTCAGGGAGTGTGAGCTGTTTTATTAATCTGTTTCAGGGAGCTCGCGCTGTTGTATTAATCTGATTCAGGGAGTGTGCGCTGTTTTATTAATCTGTTTCAGGGAGCTCGCGCTGTTGTATTAATCTGTTTCAGCGAGTTTCCGCTGTTGTATTAATCAGTTTCAGGGAGCTCGCGCTGTTGTATTAATCTGATTCAGGGAGTGTGCGCTGTTTTATTAATCTGTTTCAGGGAGCTCGCGCTGTTGTATTAATCTGTTTCAGCGAGTTTCCGCTGTTGTATTAATCAGTTTCAGGGAGCTCGCGCTGTTGTATTAATCTGTTTCAAGGAGTTCACGCTGAAGTATTAATCTATTTCAGGCAGTTCACGCTGTTGTATTAATCTGGTTTAGGCAGTTCACCCTCTTGTACTAATCTGTTTCAGTTAGTTCGCGCTGCTGTATTAATCTGTTTCAGGGAGTTTGCGCTGTTCTATTAAACTGTTTCAGGGAGCTCGCCTTGTTTTAATGTGTTTCTGCGATTTCGCGCTGTTGTATTCATCTGTTTCTGGGAGTTCACGCTGTTGTGTTCATCTGTTTTATGGAGTTCACGATGTTGTATTAATCAGTGTCATGGAGTACACACTGTTCTACTAATCTATTTCAGGAAGTTCACGCTGTTGTATTAATCTGTTTCAGGGAGTTCATGCTGTTGTATTAATCTGTTTCATGGAGTTTGCACTGTTGTAATAATCTGTTTCAGGTAGTTTGCACTGTTGTATTAACCTGTTTCAGGGAGTTTGCGTTGTATTAATCTGTTTCAAGGAGTTCACACTGTTGTAATAATCTGTTTCAGGGAGTTCACGCTGTTGTTTTAATCTGTTTCAGGGAGTTTGCACTGTTGTATTAATCTGTTTCAGGGAGTTCATGCTGTTGTATTAATCTGTTTCAGGGAGTTCACGCTGTTGTATTAATCTGTTTCAGGGAGTTTATACTGTTGTATTAATCTGTTTCAGGGAGTTTGCACTGTTGTATTAATCTGTTTGAGGGAGTTCACGCTGTTGTATTAATCTGTTTCAGGGAGTTCATGCTGTTGTATTAATCAGTTTCAGGGAGTTTGCACTGTTGTATTAATCTGTTTCAAGGAGTTCACACTGTTGTAATAATCTGTTTCAGGGAGTCTGCGCTGTTGTATACATCTGCTTCTGGGATCTCGCGTTGTATTAATGTGTTTCAGGGATTTTATGCTGTTGTATTAATCTGTTTCATGAAGCTCGCACTGTTCTATTAATCAGTCTCAGGGAGTTTGCGCTGTTCTATTAATCTCTTTCAGGATTTCATGGACTTCTCACTGTTGGATTAATCTGTTTTATGGAGTTCACGATGTTGTATTAATCAGTGTCATGGAGTACACACTGTTCTACTAATCTATTTCAGGAAGTTCACGCTGTTGTATTAATCTGTTTCAGGGAGGTCATGCTGTTGTATTAATCTGTTTCAGGGAGTTCACGCTGTTGTATTAATCAGTTTCATGGACTTCACGCTGTTGTATTAATCAGTTTCAGAGAGTTTGCGTTGTATTAAGCTGTTTCAAGGAGTTCACACTGTTGTAATAATCTGTCTCAGGGAGTCTGCGCTGTTGTATTCATCTGTTTCTGGGAGCTCGCGTTGTATTAATGTGTTATATGGATTTCGCGCTGTTGTATTAATCTGTTTCATGAAGCTCACACTGTTCTATTAATCAGTCTCAGGGAGTTTGCGCTGTTGTATTAATCTGTTTCAGGATTTCATGGACTTCTCATTTTTGGATTAATCTGTTTTAGGGAGTTCACGATGTTGTATTAATCTGTTTCAGGGAGTTCACGCTGTTGTATTAATCTGTTTCAGGGAGTTCACGCTGTTGTATTAATCTGTTTCAGGGAGTTTGCACTGTTGTATTAATCTGTTTCAGGGAGTTCATGCTGATGTATTAATCTGTTTCAGGATTTCATTGACTTCTCACTATTGGCTTAATCTGTTTCTGGGAGCTCGTGCAATAGTATTAATCTTTTTCAGGCAGTTAGCGCTGTTGTATTAATCTGTTTGACGGAGCTCGCGCCGTTGTATTAATCTGATTCAGGGAGTGTGAGCTGTTTTATTAATCTGTTTCAGGGAGCTCGCGCTGTTGTATTAATCTGATTCAGGGAGTGTGCGCTGTTTTATTAATCTGTTTCAGGGAGCTCGCGCTGTTGTATTAATCTGTTTCAGGGAGTTTCCGCTGTTGTATTAATCAGTTTCAGGGAGCTCGCGCTGTTGTATTAATCTGTTTCAAGGAGTTCACACTTTTGTATTAATCTGTTTCAGGGAGTTTTCACTGTTCTATTAACCCTTGTAAGAGAGCTCGCGTTGTATTAATGTGTTTCAGGGATTTCACGCTGTTGTATTAATCAGTTTCACGGAGTTTGCGCTGTTGTATTATTCTGTTTCAAGGAGTTCACACTTTTGTATTCATCTGTTTCAGGGAGTTTGCACTGTTCTATTAATCCTTTTAAGGGAGCTCGCGTTATATTAATGTGTTTCAGGGATTTCGCGCTGTTGTATTATTCTGTTTCGGGGAGTTTGAGCTGTTGTATTAATCTGATTCAGGGAGTTAGCGCGGTTGTATTAATTTGTTTGAGTGAGCTCCCGCTGATATATTATTCTGTTTCAGGGAGTTTGCGCTGTTTTATTAATCTGTTTCAGGGAGCTCGCGCTGATTTATTAATCTGTTTCAGTGAGTTCACGCTGTTGTATTAATCTGTTTCTGTGTGTTCTCGCTGTTGTATTATTCTGTTTCAGGGAGTTCAGGCTGTTGTATTAATCTGTTTCAGGGAGTTTGCACTGTTGTATTAATCTGTTTCAGGGAGTTCATGCTGTTGTATTAGTCTGTTTCAGGGAGTTCACGCTGTTGCATTATTCTGTTTTAGGGAGTTCACGCTGTTGCATTAATCTGTTTCAGGGAGTTTGCACTGTTGTATTAATCTGTTTCAGGGAGTTCACGCTGTTGTATTAATCTGATTCAGGGAGTTCACGCTGTTGTATTATTCTGTTTCAGGGAGTTCACGCTGTTGTATTAATCTGTTTCAGGGAGTTTGCACTGTTGTATTAATCTGTTTCAGGGAGTTCATGCTGTTGTATTAATCTGTTTCAGGGAGTTTGCACTGTTGTATTAATCTGTTTCAGGGAGTTCACGCTGTTGTATTAATCTGTTTTAGGGAGTTCACACTGTTGTATTAATCTGTTTCATGGAGTTTGCACTGTTGTAATAATCTGTTTCAGGGAGTTTGCACTGTTGTATTAACCTGTTTCAGGGAGTTTGCGTTGTATTAATCTGTTTCAAGGAGTTCACACTGTTGTAATAATCTGTTTCAGGGAGTTCACGCTGTTGTTTTAATCTGTTTCAGGGAGTTTGCACTGTTGTATTAATCTGTTTCAGGGAGTTCATGCTGTTGTATTAATCTGTTTCAGGGAGTTCACGCTGTTGTATTAATCTGTTTCAGGGAGTTTATACTGTTGTATTAATCTGTTTCAGGGAGTTTGCACTGTTGTATTAATCTGTTTGAGGGAGTTCACGCTGTTGTATTAATCTGTTTCAGGGAGTTCATGCTGTTGTATTAATCAGTTTCAGGGAGTTTGCACTGTTGTATTAATCTGTTTCAAGGAGTTCACACTGTTGTAATAATCTGTTTCAGGGAGTCTGCGCTGTTGTATACATCTGCTTCTGGGATCTCGCGTTGTATTAATGTGTTTCAGGGATTTTATGCTGTTGTATTAATCTGTTTCATGAAGCTCGCACTGTTCTATTAATCAGTCTCAGGGAGTTTGCGCTGTTCTATTAATCTCTTTCAGGATTTCATGGACTTCTCACTGTTGGATTAATCTGTTTTAGGGAGTTCAAGACGTTGTATTAATCTGTGTCATGGAGTACACACTGTTCTACAAATCTATTTCAGGGAGTTCACGCTGTTGTATTAATCTGTTTCAGGGAGTTCACGCTGTTGTATTAATCTGTTTCAGGGAGTTCACGCTGTTGTATTTATCTGTTTCAGGGAGTTCACGCTGTTGTATTAATCTGTTTCAGGGAGTTTGCGCTGTTGTATTAATCTGTTTCAGGGAGTTCATGCTGTTGTATTAATCTGTTTCAGGATTTCATGGACTTCTCACTATTGGCTTAATCTGTTTCTGGGAACTCGTGCAGTAGTATTAATGTTTTTCAGGGAGTTAGCGCTGTTGTATTAATCTGTTTGACGGAGCTCGCGCTGTTGTATTAATCTGATTCAGGGAGTGTGCGCTGTTTTATTAATCTGTTTCAGGGAGTTCATGCTGATGTATTAATCTGTTTCAGGATTTCATGGACTTCTCACTATTGGCTTAATCTGTTTCTGGGAGCTCGTGCAGTAATATTAATCTTTTTCAGGGAATTAGCGCTGTTGTATTAATCTGTTTGACGGAGCTCGCGCTGTTGTATTAATCTGTTTCAGGGAGTGTGCGCTGTTTTATTAATCTGTTTCAGGGAGCTCGCGCTATTCTATTAATCTGTTTTCGGGAGTTCACGCCGTTGTATTAATCTGTTTCAGGGAGTTTGCGCTGTTGTATTAATCAGTTTCAGGGAGTTTGCGCTGTTGTATTATTCTGTTTCAAGGAGTTCACACTTTTGTTTTCATCTGTTTCAGGGAGTTAGCGCGGTTGTATTAATTTGTTTGAGGGAGCTCCCGCTGATATATTATTCTGTTTCAGGGAGTTTGCGCTGTTTTATTAATCTGTTTCAGGGAGCTCGCGCTGATTTATTAATCTGTTTCAGTGAGTTCACGCTGTTGTATTAATCTGTTTCTGTGAGTTATCGCTGTTGTATTAATCTGTTTCAAGGAGTTCACGATGATGTATTAATCTATTTCAGGCAGTTCACGCTGTTGTATTAATCTGTTTTAGGCAGTTCACGCTGTTGTATTAATCTGTTTCAGGGAGTTCGCGCTGCTGTATTAATCTGTTTCAGGGAGTTTGCGCTGTTCTATTAAACTGTTTCAGGGAGCTCGCCTTGTTTTAATGTGTTTCTGCGATTTCGCGCTGTTGTATTAATCTGTTTCAGGGAGTTCACGCTGTTGTATTAATCTGTTTCAGGGAGTTTATACTGTTGTATTAATCTGTTTCAGGGAGTTTGCACTGTTGTATTAATCTGTTTGAGGGAGTTCACGCTGTTGTATTAATCTGTTTCAGGGAGTTCATGCTGTTGTATTAATCAGTTTCAGGGAGTTTGCACTGTTGTATTAATCTGTTTCAAGGAGTTCACACTGTTGTAATAATCTGTTTCAGGGAGTCTGCGCTGTTGTATACATCTGCTTCTGGGATCTCGCGTTGTATTAATGTGTTTCAGGGATTTTATGCTGTTGTATTAATCTGTTTCATGAAGCTCGCACTGTTCTATTAATCAGTCTCAGGGAGTTTGCGCTGTTCTATTAATCTCTTTCAGGATTTCATGGACTTCTCACTGTTGGATTAATCTGTTTTAGGGAGTTCAAGACGTTGTATTAATCTGTGTCATGGAGTACACACTGTTCTACAAATCTATTTCAGGGAGTTCACGCTGTTGTATTAATCTGTTTCAGGGAGTTCACGCTGTTGTATTAATCTGTTTCAGGGAGTTCACGCTGTTGTATTTATCTGTTTCAGGGAGTTCACGCTGTTGTATTAATCTGTTTCAGGGAGTTTGCGCTGTTGTATTAATCTGTTTCAGGGAGTTCATGCTGTTGTATTAATCTGTTTCAGGATTTCATGGACTTCTCACTATTGGCTTAATCTGTTTCTGGGAACTCGTGCAGTAGTATTAATGTTTTTCAGGGAGTTAGCGCTGTTGTATTAATCTGTTTGACGGAGCTCGCGCTGTTGTATTAATCTGATTCAGGGAGTGTGCGCTGTTTTATTAATCTGTTTCAGGGAGTTCATGCTGATGTATTAATCTGTTTCAGGATTTCATGGACTTCTCACTATTGGCTTAATCTGTTTCTGGGAGCTCGTGCAGTAATATTAATCTTTTTCAGGGAATTAGCGCTGTTGTATTAATCTGTTTGACGGAGCTCGCGCTGTTGTATTAATCTGTTTCAGGGAGTGTGCGCTGTTTTATTAATCTGTTTCAGGGAGCTCGCGCTATTCTATTAATCTGTTTTCGGGAGTTCACGCCGTTGTATTAATCTGTTTCAGGGAGTTTGCGCTGTTGTATTAATCAGTTTCAGGGAGTTTGCGCTGTTGTATTATTCTGTTTCAAGGAGTTCACACTTTTGTTTTCATCTGTTTCAGGGAGTTAGCGCGGTTGTATTAATTTGTTTGAGGGAGCTCCCGCTGATATATTATTCTGTTTCAGGGAGTTTGCGCTGTTTTATTAATCTGTTTCAGGGAGCTCGCGCTGATTTATTAATCTGTTTCAGTGAGTTCACGCTGTTGTATTAATCTGTTTCTGTGAGTTATCGCTGTTGTATTAATCTGTTTCAAGGAGTTCACGATGATGTATTAATCTATTTCAGGCAGTTCACGCTGTTGTATTAATCTGTTTTAGGCAGTTCACGCTGTTGTATTAATCTGTTTCAGGGAGTTCGCGCTGCTGTATTAATCTGTTTCAGGGAGTTTGCGCTGTTCTATTAAACTGTTTCAGGGAGCTCGCCTTGTTTTAATGTGTTTCTGCGATTTCGCGCTGTTGTATTCATCTGTTTCTGGGAGTTCACGCTGTTGTGTTCATCTGTTTTATGGAGTTCACGATGTTGTATTAATCAGTGTCATGGAGTACACACTGTTCTACTAATCTATTTCAGGAAGTTCACGCTGTTGTATTAATCTGTTTCAGGGAGTTCATGCTGTTGTATTAATCTGTTTCAGGGAGTTCACGCTTTTGAATTAATCAGTTTCATGGACTTCACGCTGTTGTATTAATCAGTTTCAGAGAGTTTGCGTTGTATTAATCTGTTTCAAGGAGTTCACACTGTTGTAATAATCTGTCTCAGGGAGTGTGCGCTGTTGTATTCATCTGTTTCTGGGAGCTCGCGTTGTATTAATGTGTTATAGGGATTTCGCGCTGTTGTATTAATCTGTTTCATGAAGCTCGCACTGTTCTATTAATCAGTCTCAGGGAGTTTGCGCTGTTGTATTAATCTGTTTCAGGATTTCATGGACTTCTCACTTTTGGATTAATCTGTTTTAGGGAGTTCACGATGTTGTATTAATCTGTTTCAGGGAGTTCACGCTGTTGTATTAATCTGTTTCAGGGAGTTCACGCTGTTGTATTAATCTGTTTCAGGGAGTTTGCGCTGTTGTATTAATCTGTTTCAGGGAGTTCATGCTGATGTATTAATCTGTTTCAGGATTTCATTGACTTCTCACTATTGGCTTAATCTGTTTCTGGGAGCTCGTGCAATAGTATTAATCTTTTTCAGGCAGTTAGCGCTGTTGTATTAATCTGTTTGACGGAGCTCGCGCCGTTGTATTAATCTGATTCAGGGAGTGTGCGCTGTTTTATTAATCTGTTTCAGGGAGCTCGCGCTGTTGTATTAATCTGATTCAGGGAGTGTGCGCTGTTTTATTAATCTGTTTCAGGGAGCTCGCGCTGTTGTATTAATCTGTTTCAGGGAGTTTGCGCTGTTGTATTAATCAGTTTCAGGGAGCTCGCGCTGTTGTATTAATCTGTTTCAAGGAGTTCACACTTTTGTATTAATCTGTTTCAGCGAGTTTGCACTGTTCTATTAACCCTTGTAAGAGAGCTCGCGTTGTATTAATGTGTTTCAGGGATTTCGCGCTGTTGTATTAATCAGTTTCACGGAGATTGCGCTGTTGTATTATTCTGTTTCAAGGAGTTCACACTTTTGTATTCATCTGTTTCAGGGAGTTTGCACTGTTCTATTAACCCTTGTAAGAGAGCTCGCGTTGTATTAATGTGTTTCAGGGATTTTGCGCTGTTGTATTAATCAGTTTCACGGAGTTTGCGCTGTTGTATTATTCTGTTTCAAGGAGTTCACACTTTTGTATTCATCTGTTTCAGGGAGTTTGCACTGTTCTATTAATCCTTTTAAGGGAGCTCGCGTTATATTAATGTGTTTCAGGGATTTCGCGCTGTTGTATTATTCTGTTTCGGGGAGTTTGAGCTGTTGTATTAATCTGTTTCAGGGAGTTAGCGCGGTTGTATTAATTTGTTTGAGTGAGCTCCCGCTGATATATTATTCTGTTTCAGGGAGTTTGCGCTGTTTTATTAATCTGTTTCAGGGAGCTCGCGCTGTTGTATTAATCTGTTTCTGTGTGTTCTCGCTGTTGTATTATTCTGTTTCAGGGAGTTTGCGCTGTTATATTCATCTTTTTCTGGGAGCTTGCGTTGTATTAATGTGTTTCAGGGATTTCCCACTGCTGTATTTATCTATTTCAGGGAGTTTGCGCTGTTGTATTAATCTGTTTCATGGCTTCATGTACTTCGCACTGTTGGATTAATCTGTTTCAGGTAGCTCGTGCTGTGCTACTAATCTTTTTCAGGGAGTTAACGCAGTTGTATTAATCCGTTTGACGGAGCTCGCGCTGTTGTATTAATCTGTTTCAGGGAGTGTGCGCTCTTTTATTAATCTGTTTCAGGGAGCTCGCGCTGTTCTATTAATCTGTTTTAGTGAGTTCACGCTGTTGTATTAATCTGTTTCAGGGAGTTTGCGCTGTTGTATTAATCTGTTTCAGGGAGTTTGCGCTGTTGTAAAATTCTGTTTCAAGGAGTTCACACTGTGGTATTAATCTCTTTCAGGGAGTATGTACTGTTCTATTAATCGGTTTAAGGGAGCTCGCATTGTATTAATGTGTTTCAGGGATTTCGCACAGTTGTATTAATCTGTTTCAGGGAGTTTGCGTTGTATTAATCTGTTTCAAGGAGTTCACACTGTTGTATTAATCTGATTCAGGGAGTTTGCGCTGTTGTATTAATCTGTTTCTGGGAGCTCGCGATGTATTAATGTGTTTCAGGGAGTTTACGCTGTTTTATTAATATGTTTCAGGGAGCTCTCGCTGTTGTATTAATCTGTTTCAGGGAGTTCGCGCTGTTGTATTAATCAGATTCAGGGAATTCGCACTGTTGTATTAATCTGTTTCAGGTAGTTCACGCTGTTGTATGAATCTGTTTTAGAGAGTTGACGCTGTTGTATTAATCTGTTTTAGAGAGTTCACGCTGTTGTACTAACCTGTTTCAGGGAGTTCACGCTGTTGTATTAATCTGTTTCAGGGAGTTCACGCTGTTGTATTAATCTGTTTCAATGAGTTTGCATTGTATTAATCTGTTTGAGGGAGTTCATGCTGTTGTATTAATCTGTTTCAGGGAGCTTGCGCTGTTGTATTTCTGTTTCAGGGAGTCTGCGCTGTTGTATTCATATGTTTCTGGGAACTCGCATTGTATTAATGTGTTTCAGGGATTTCGCACTGTTGTAATAATCTGTTACAGGGAGATCACACTGTTTTATTAATCAGTTTCAGGGAGTTTGCGCTGTTGTATTAATCTGTTTCAGGATTTCATGCACTTCTCACTGTTGGATTAATCTGTTTCTGGGAGCTCGTGAATTAGTATTAATCTTTTTCAGGGAGTTAGCGCTGTTGTATTAATCTGTTTGACGGAGCTCGCGCTGTTGTATTAATCTGTTTCAGGGAGTGTGCGCTGTTTTATTAATCTGTTTCAGGAGGTTTGCGCTGTTGTATTATTCTGTTTCAAGGAGTTCACACTTTTGTATTCGTCTGTTTCAGGGAATTTGCACTGTTCTATTAATCCTTTTAAGGGAGCTCGCGTTATATTAATGTGTTTCAGGGATTTCGCGCTGTTGTATTAATCTGTTTCAGGGAGTTAGTGCGGTTGTATTAATTTGTTTGAGGGAGATCCCGCTGATGTATTATTCTGTTTCAGGGAGTTTGCGCTGTTTTATTAATCTATTTCATGGAGCTCATGCTGTTGTATTAATCTGTTTCAGGGAGTTCGCGTTGTCTTATTAATCTATTTCATGGAGCTCATGTTGTTGTATTAATCTGTTTCAGGGAGGTCACGCTGTTGTATTAATCTATTTGTGGGACTTTGCGTTGTTGTATTAATCTGTTTCAGGGAGCTCGCGCTGTTTTATTAATCTGTTTCGGTGAGTTCACGCTGTTGTATTAATCTGTTTCTGTGAGTTCTTGCTGTTGTATTAATCTGTTTCAAGGAGTTCACGCTGAAGTATTAATCTATTTCAGGCAGTTCACGCTGTTGTATTAATCTGGTTTAGGCAGTTCACCCTCTTGTACTAATCTGTTTCAGTTAGTTCGCGCTGCTGTATTAATCTGTTTCAGGGAGTTTGCGCTGTTCTATTAAACTGTTTCAGGGAGCTCGCCTTGTTTTAATGTGTTTCTGCGATTTCGCGCTGTTGTATTCATCTGTTTCTGGGAGTTCACGCTGTTGTGTTCATCTGTTTTATGGAGTTCACGATGTTGTATTAATCAGTGTCATGGAGTACACACTGTTCTACTAATCTATTTCAGGAAGTTCACGCTGTTGTATTAATCTGTTTCAGGGAGTTCATGCTGTTGTATTAATCTGTTTCAGGGAGTTCACGCTGTTGTATTAATCAGTTTCATGGACTTCACGCTGTTGTATTAATCAGTTTCAGAGAGTTTGCGTTGTATTAATCTGTTTCAAGGAGTTCACACTGTTGTAATAATCTGTCTCAGGGAGTCTGCGCTGTTGTATTCATCTGTTTCTGGGAGCTCGCGTTGTATTAATGTGTTATATGGATTTCGCACTGTTGTATTAATCTGTTTCATGAAGCTCACACTGTTCTATTAATCAGTCTCAGGGAGTTTGCGCTGTTGTATTAATCTGTTTCAGGATTTCATGGACTTCTCATTTTTGGATTAATCTGTTTTAGGGAGTTCACGATGTTGTATTAATCTGTTTCAGGGAGTTCACGCTGTTGTATTAATCTGTTTCAGGGAGTTCACGCTGTTGTATTAATCTGTTTCAGGGAGTTTGCACTGTTGTATTAATCTGTTTCAGGGAGTTCATGCTGATGTATTAATCTGTTTCAGGATTTCATTGACTTCTCACTATTGGCTTAATCTGTTTCTGGGAGCTCGTGCAATAGTATTAATCTTTTTCAGGCAGTTAGCGCTGTTGTATTAATCTGTTTGACGGAGCTCGCGCCGTTGTATTAATCTGATTCAGGGAGTGTGAGCTGTTTTATTAATCTGTTTCAGGGAGCTCGCGCTGTTGTATTAATCTGATTCAGGGAGTGTGCGCTGTTTTATTAATCTGTTTCAGGGAGCTCGCGCTGTTGTATTAATCTGTTTCAGCGAGTTTCCGCTGTTGTATTAATCAGTTTCAGGGAGCTCGCGCTGTTGTATTAATCTGTTTCAAGGAGTTCACACTTTTGTATTAATCTGTTTCAGGGAGTTTTCACTGTTCTATTAACCCTTGTAAGAGAGCTCGCGTTGTATTAATGTGTTTCAGGGATTTCGCGCTGTTGTATTAATCAGTTTCACGGAGTTTGCGCTGTTGTATTATTCTGTTTCAAGGAGTTCACACTTTTGTATTCATCTGTTTCAGGGAGTTTGCACTGTTCTATTAATCCTTTTAAGGGAGCTCGCGTTATATTAATGTGTTTCAGGGATTTCGCGCTGTTGTATTATTCTGTTTCGGGGAGTTTGAGCTGTTGTATTAATCTGATTCAGGGAGTTAGCGCGGTTGTATTAATTTGTTTGAGTGAGCTCCCGCTGATATATTATTCTGTTTCAGGGAGTTTGCGCTGTTTTATTAATCTGTTTCAGGGAGCTCGCGCTGATTTATTAATCTGTTTCAGTGAGTTCACGCTGTTGTATTAATCTGTTTCTGTGTGTTCTCGCTGTTGTATTATTCTGTTTCAGGGAGTTCACGCTGTTGTATTAATCTGTTTCAGGGAGTTTGCACTGTTGTATTAATCTGTTTCAGGGAGTTCATGCTGTTGTATTAGTCTGTTTCAGGGAGTTCACGCTGTTGCATTATTCTGTTTTAGGGAGTTCACGCTGTTGCATTAATCTGTTTCAGGGAGTTTGCACTGTTGTATTAATCTGTTTCAGGGAGTTCACGCTGTTGTATTAATCTGATTCAGGGAGTTCACGCTGTTGTATTATTCTGTTTCAGGGAGTTCACGCTGTTGTATTAATCTGTTTCAGGGAGTTTGCACTGTTGTATTAATCTGTTTCAGTGAGTTCATGCTGTTGTATTAATCTGTTTCAGGGAGTTTGCACTGTTGTATTAATCTGTTTCAGGGAGTTCACGCTGTTGTATTAATGTGTTTCAGGGATTTCGCGCTGTTGTATTAATCAGTTTCACGGAGTTTGCGCTGTTGTATTATTCTGTTTCAAGGAGTTCACACTTTTGTATTCATCTGTTTCAGGGAGTTTGCACTGTTCTATTAATCCTTTTAAGGGAGCTCGCGTTATATTAATGTGTTTCAGGGATTTCGCGCTGTTGTATTATTCTGTTTCGGGGAGTTTGAGCTGTTGTATTAATCTGATTCAGGGAGTTAGCGCGGTTGTATTAATTTGTTTGAGTGAGCTCCCGCTGATATATTATTCTGTTTCAGGGAGTTTGCGCTGTTTTATTAATCTGTTTCAGGGAGCTCGCGCTGATTTATTAATCTGTTTCAGTGAGTTCACGCTGTTGTATTAATCTGTTTCTGTGTGTTCTCGCTGTTGTATTATTCTGTTTCAGGGAGTTCACGCTGTTGTATTAATCTGTTTCAGGGAGTTTGCACTGTTGTATTAATCTGTTTCAGGGAGTTCATGCTGTTGTATTAGTCTGTTTCAGGGAGTTCACGCTGTTGCATTATTCTGTTTTAGGGAGTTGACGCTGTTGCATTAATCTGTTTCAGGGAGTTTGCACTGTTGTATTAATCTGTTTCAGGGAGTTCACGCTGTTGTATTAATCTGATTCAGGGAGTTCACGCTGTTGTATTATTCTGTTTCAGGGAGTTCACGCTGTTGTATTAATCTGTCTCAGGGAGTCTGCGCTGTTGTATTCATCTGTTTCTGGGAGCTCGCGTTGTATTAATGTGTTATATGGATTTCGCGCTGTTGTATTAATCTGTTTCATGAAGCTCACACTGTTCTATTAATCAGTCTCAGGGAGTTTGCGCTGTTGTATTAATCTGTTTCAGGATTTCATGGACTTCTCATTTTTGGATTAATCTGTTTTAGGGAGTTCACGATGTTGTATTAATCTGTTTCAGGGAGTTCACGCTGTTGTATTAATCTGTTTCAGGGAGTTCACGCTGTTGTATTAATCTGTTTCAGGGAGTTTGCACTGTTGTATTAATCTGTTTCAGGGAGTTCATGCTGATGTATTAATCTGTTTCAGGATTTCATTGACTTCTCACTATTGGCTTAATCTGTTTCTGGGAGCTCGTGCAATAGTATTAATCTTTTTCAGGCAGTTAGCGCTGTTGTATTAATCTGTTTGACGGAGCTCGCGCCGTTGTATTAATCTGATTCAGGGAGTGTGAGCTGTTTTATTAATCTGTTTCAGGGAGCTCGCGCTGTTGTATTAATCTGATTCAGGGAGTGTGCGCTGTTTTATTAATCTGTTTCAGGGAGCTCGCGCTGTTGTATTAATCTGTTTCAGGGAGTTTCCGCTGTTGTATTAATCAGTTTCAGGGAGCTCGCGCTGTTGTATTAATCTGTTTCAAGGAGTTCACACTTTTGTATTAATCTGTTTCAGGGAGTTTTCACTGTTCTATTAACCCTTGTAAGAGAGCTCGCGTTGTATTAATGTGTTTCAGGGATTTCGCGCTGTTGTATTAATCAGTTTCACGGAGTTTGCGCTGTTGTATTATTCTGTTTCAAGGAGTTCACACTTTTGTATTCATCTGTTTCAGGGAGTTTGCACTGTTCTATTAATCCTTTTAAGGGAGCTCGCGTTATATTAATGTGTTTCAGGGATTTCGCGCTGTTGTATTATTCTGTTTCGGGGAGTTTGAGCTGTTGTATTAATCTGATTCAGGGAGTTAGCGCGGTTGTATTAATTTGTTTGAGTGAGCTCCCGCTGATATATTATTCTGTTTCAGGGAGTTTGCGCTGTTTTATTAATCTGTTTCAGGGAGCTCGCGCTGATTTATTAATCTGTTTCAGTGAGTTCACGCTGTTGTATTAATCTGTTTCTGTGTGTTCTCGCTGTTGTATTATTCTGTTTCAGGGAGTTCACGCTGTTGTATTAATCTGTTTCAGGGAGTTTGCACTGTTGTATAAATCTGTTTCAGGGAGTTCATGCTGTTGTATTAGTCTGTTTCAGGGAGTTCACGCTGTTGCATTATTCTGTTTTAGGGAGTTCACGCTGTTGCATTAATCTGTTTCAGGGAGTTTGCACTGTTGTATTAATCTGTTTCAGGGAGTTCACGCTGTTGTATTAATCTGATTCAGGGAGTTCACGCTGTTGTATTATTCTGTTTCAGGGAGTTCACGCTGTTGTATTAATCTGTTTCAGGGAGTTTGCACTGTTGTATTAATCTGTTTCAGGGAGTTCATGCTGTTGTATTAATCTGTTTCAGGGAGTTTGCACTGTTGTATTAATCTGTTTCAGGGAGTTCACGCTGTTGTATTAATCTGTTTTAGGGTGTTCACACTGTTGTATTAATCTGTTTCATGGAGTTTGCACTGTTGTAATAATCTGTTTCAGGGAGTTTGCACTGTTGTATTAACCTGTTTCAGGGAGTTTGCATTGTATTAATCTGTTTCAAGGAGTTCACACTGTTGTAATAATCTGTTTCAGGGAGTTCACGCTGTTGTTTTAATCTGTTTCAGGGAGTTTGCACTGTTGTATTAATCTGTTTCAGGGAGTTCATGCTGTTGTATTAATCTGTTTCAGGGAGTTCACGCTGTTGTATTAATCTGTTTCAGGGAGTTTATACTGTTGTATTAATCTGTTTCAGGGAGTTTGCACTGTTGTATTAATCTGTTTGAGGGAGTTCACGCTGTTGTATTAATCTGTTTCAGGGAGTTCATGCTGTTGTATTAATCAGTTTCAGGGAGTTTGCACTGTTGTATTAATCTGTTTCAAGGAGTTCACACTGTTGTAATAATCTGTTTCAGGGAGTCTGCGCTGTTGTATACATCTGCTTCTGGGATCTCGCGTTGTATTAATGTGTTTCAGGGATTTTATGCTGTTGTATTAATCTGTTTCATGAAGCTCGCACTGTTCTATTAATCAGTCTCAGGGAGTTTGCGCTGTTCTATTAATCTCTTTCAGGATTTCATGGACTTCTCACTGTTGGATTAATCTGTTTTAGGGAGTTCAAGACGTTGTATTAATCTGTGTCATGGAGTACACACTGTTCTACAAATCTATTTGAGGGAGTTCACGCTGTTGTATTAATCTGTTTCAGGGAGTTCACGCTGTTGTATTAATCTGTTTCAGGGAGTTCACGCTGTTGTATTTATCTGTTTCAGGGAGTTCACGCTGTTGTATTAATCTGTTTCAGGGAGTTTGCGCTGTTGTATTAATCTGTTTCAGGGAGTTCATGCTGTTGTATTACTCTGTTTCAGGATTTCATGGACTTCTCACTATTGGCTTAATCTGTTTCTGGGAACTCGTGCAGTAGTATTAAAGTTTTTCAGGGAGTTAGCGCTGTTGTATTAATCTGTTTGACGGAGCTCGCGCTGTTGTATTAATCTGATTCAGGGAGTGTGCGCTGTTTTATTAATCTGTTTCAGAGAGTTCATGCTGATGTATTAATCTGTTTCAGGATTTCATGGACTTCTCACTATTGGCTTAATCTGTTTCTGGGAGCTCGTGCAGTAATATTAATCTTTTTCAGGGAATTAGCGCTGTTGTATTAATCTGTTTGACGGAGCTCGCGCTGTTGTATTAATCTGTTTCAGGGAGTGTGCGCTGTTTTATTAATCTGTTTCAGGGAGCTCGCGCTATTCTATTAATCTGTTTTCGGGAGTTCACGCCGTTGTATTAATCTGTTTCAGTGAGTTTGCGCTGTTGTATTAATCAGTTTCAGGGAGTTTGCGCTGTTGTATTATTCTGTTTCAAGGAGTTCACACTTTTGTTTTCATCTGTTTCAGGGAGTTAGCGCGGTTGTATTTATTTGTTTGAGGGAGCTCCCGCTGATATATTATTCTGTTTCAGGGAGTTTGCGCTGTTTTATTAATCTGTTTCAGGGAGCTCGCGCTGATTTATTAATCTGTTTCAGTGAGTTCACGCTGTTGTATTATTCTGTTTCTGTGAGTTATCGCTGTTGTATTAATCTGTTTCAAGGAGTTCACGATGATGTATTAATCTATTTCAGGCAGTTCACGCTGTTGTATTAATCTGTTTTAGGCAGTTCACGCTGTTGTATTAATCTGTTTCAGGGAGTTCGCGCTGCTGTATTAATCTGTTTCAGGGAGTTTGCGCTGTTCTATTAAACTGTTTCAGGGAGCTCGCCTTGTTTTAATGTGTTTCTGCGATTTCGCGCTGTTGTATTCATCTGTTTCTGGGAGTTCACGCTGTTGTGTTCATCTGTTTTATGGAGTTCACGATGTTGTATTAATCAGTGTCATGGAGTACACACTGTTCTACTAATCTATTTCAGGAAGTTCACGCTGTTGTATTAATCTGTTTCAGGGAGTTCATGCTGTTGTATTAATCTGTTTCAGGGAGTTCACGCTTTTGAATTAATCAGTTTCATGGACTTCACGCTGTTGTATTAATCAGTTTCAGAGAGTTTGCGTTGTATTAATCTGTTTCAAGGAGTTCACACTGTTGTAATAATCTGTCTCAGGGAGTCTGCGCTGTTGTATTCATCTGTTTCTGGGAGCTCGCGTTGTATTAATGTGTTATAGGGATTTCGCGCTGTTGTATTAATCTGTTTCATGAAGCTCGCACTGTTCTATTAATCAGTCTCAGGGAGTTTGCGCTGTTGTATTAATCTGTTTCAGGATTTCATGGACTTCTCACTTTTGAATTAATCTGTTTTAGGGAGTTCACGATGTTGTATTAATCTGTTTCAGGGAGTTCACGCTGTTGTATTAATCTGTTTCAGGGAGTTCACGCTGTTGTATTAATCTGTTTCAGGGAGTTTGCACTGTTGTATTAATCTGTTTCAGGGAGTTCATGCTGATGTATTAATCTGTTTCAGGATTTCATTGACTTCTCACTATTGGCTTAATCTGTTTCTGGGAGCTCGTGCAATAGTATTAATCTTTTTCAGGCAGTTAGCGCTGTTGTATTAATCTGTTTGACGGAGCTCGCGCCGTTGTATTAATCTGATTCAGGGAGTGTGCGCTGTTTTATTAATCTGTTTCAGGGAGCTCGCGCTGTTGTATTAATCTGATTCAGGGAGTGTGCGCTGTTTTATTAATCTGTTTCAGGGAGCTCGCGCTGTTGTATTAATCTGTTTCAGGGAGTTTGCGCTGTTGTATTAATCAGTTTCAGGGAGCTCGCGCTGTTGTATTAATCTGTTTCAAGGAGTTCACACTTTTGTATTAATCTGTTTCAGCGAGTTTGCACTGTTCTATTAACCCTTGTAAGAGAGCTCGCGTTGTATTAATGTGTTTCAGGGATTTCGCGCTGTTGTATTAATCAGTTTCACGGAGATTGCGCTGTTGTATTATTCTGTTTCAAGGAGTTCACACTTTTGTATTCATCTGTTTCAGGGAGTTTGCACTGTTCTATTAACCCTTGTAAGAGAGCTCGCATTGTATTAATGTGTTTCAGGGATTTTGCGCTGTTGTATTAATCAGTTTCACGGAGTTTGCGCTGTTGTATTATTCTGTTTCAAGGAGTTCACACTTTTGTATTCATCTGTTTCAGGGAGTTTGCACTGTTCTATTAATCCTTTTAAGGGAGCTCGCGTTATATTAATGTGTTTCAGGGATTTCGCGCTGTTGTATTAATCTGTTTCAGGGAGTTTGCGCTGTTGTATTAATCAGTTTCAGGGAGCTCGCGCTGTTGTATTAATCTGTTTCAAGGAGTTCACACTTTTGTATTAATCTGTTTCAGCGAGTTTGCACTGTTCTATTAACCCTTGTAAGAGAGCTCGCGTTGTATTAATGTGTTTCAGGGATTTCGCGCTGTTGTATTAATCAGTTTCACGGAGATTGCGCTGTTGTATTATTCTGTTTCAAGGAGTTCACACTTTTGTATTCATCTGTTTCAGGGAGTTTGCACTGTTCTATTAATCCTTTTAAGGGAGCTCGCGTTATATTAATGTGTTTCAGGGATTTCGCGCTGTTGTATTATTCTGTTTCGGGGAGTTTGAGCTGTTGTATTAATCTGTTTCAGGGAGTTAGCGCGGTTGTATTAATTTGTTTGAGTGAGCTCCCGCTGATATATTATTCTGTTTCAGGGAGTTTGCGCTGTTTTATTAATCTGTTTCAGGGAGCTCGCGCTGATTTATTAATCTGTTTCAGTGAGTTCACGCTGTTGTATTAATCTGTTTCTGTGTGTTCTCGCTGTTGTATTATTCTGTTTCAAGGAGTTCACACTTTTGTTTTCATCTGTTTCAGGGAGTTAGCGCGGTTGTATTAATTTGTTTGAGGGAGCTCCCGCTGATATATTATTCTGTTTCAGGGAGTTTGCGCTGTTTTATTAATCTGTTTCAGGGAGCTCGCGCTGATTTATTAATCTGTTTCAGTGAGTTCACGCTGTTGTATTATTCTGTTTCTGTGAGTTATCGCTGTTGTATTAATCTGTTTCAAGGAGTTCACGATGATGTATTAATCTATTTCAGGCAGTTCACGCTGTTGTATTAATCTGTTTTAGGCAGTTCACGCTGTTGTATTAATCTGTTTCAGGGAGTTCGCGCTGCTGTATTAATCTGTTTCAGGGAGTTTGCGCTGTTCTATTAAACTGTTTCAGGGAGCTCGCCTTGTTTTAATGTGTTTCTGCGATTTCGCGCTGTTGTATTCATCTGTTTCTGGGAGTTCACGCTGTTGTGTTCATCTGTTTTATGGAGTTCACGATGTTGTATTAATCAGTGTCATGGAGTACACACTGTTCTACTAATCTATTTCAGGAAGTTCACGCTGTTGTATTAATCTGTTTCAGGGAGTTCATGCTGTTGTATTAATCTGTTTCAGGGAGTTCACGCTTTTGAATTAATCAGTTTCATGGACTTCACGCTGTTGTATTAATCAGTTTCAGAGAGTTTGCGTTGTATTAATCTGTTTCAAGGAGTTCACACTGTTGTAATAATCTGTCTCAGGGAGTCTGCGCTGTTGTATTCATCTGTTTCTGGGAGCTCGCGTTGTATTAATGTGTTATAGGGATTTCGCGCTGTTGTATTAATCTGTTTCATGAAGCTCGCACTGTTCTATTAATCAGTCTCAGGGAGTTTGCGCTGTTGTATTAATCTGTTTCAGGATTTCATGGACTTCTCACTTTTGAATTAATCTGTTTTAGGGAGTTCACGATGTTGTATTAATCTGTTTCAGGGAGTTCAAGCTGTTGTATTAATCTGTTTCAGGGAGTTCACGCTATTGTATTAATCTGTTTCAGGGAGTTTGCACTGTTGTATTAATCTGTTTCAGGGAGTTCATGCTGATGTATTAATCTGTTTCAGGATTTCATTGACTTCTCACTATTGGCTTAATCTGTTTCTGGGAGCTCGTGCAATAGTATTAATCTTTTTCAGGCAGTTAGCGCTGTTGTATTAATCTGTTTGAAGGAGCTCGCACCGTTGTATTAATCTGATTCAGGGAGTGTGCGCTGTTTTATTAATCTGTTTAAGGGAGCTCGCGCTGTTGTATTAATCTGATTCAGGGAGTGTGCGCTGTTTTATTAATCTGTTTCAGGGAGCTCGCGCTGTTGTATTAATCTGTTTCAGGAAGTTTGCGCTGTTGTATTAATCAGTTTCAGGGAGCTCGCGCTGTTGTATTAATCTGTTTCAAGGAGTTCACACTTTTGTATTAATCTGTTTCAGCGAGTTTGCACTGTTCTATTAACCCTTGTAAGAGAGCTCGCGTTGTATTAATGTGTTTCAGGGATTTCGCGCTGTTGTATTAATCAGTTTCACGGTGATTGCGCTGTTGTATTATTCTGTTTCAAGGAGTTCACACTTTTGTATTCATCTGTTTCAGGGAGTTTGCACTGTTCTATTAACCCTTGTAAGAGAGCTCGCGTTGTATTAATGTGTTTCAGGGATTTTGCGCTGTTGTATTAATCAGTTTCACGGAGTTTGCGCTGTTGTATTATTCTGTTTCAAGGAGTTCACACTTTTGTATTCATCTGTTTCAGGGAGTTTGCACTGTTCTATTAATCCTTTTAAGGGAGCTCGCGTTATATTAATGTGTTTCAGGGATTTCGCGCTGTTGTATTAATCTGTTTCAGGGAGTTTGCGCTGTTGTATTAATCAGTTTCAGGGAGCTCGCGCTGTTGTATTAATCTGTTTCAAGGAGTTCACACTTTTGTATTAATCTGTTTCAGCGAGTTTGCACTGTTCTATTAACCCTTGTAAGAGAGCTCGCGTTGTATTAATGTGTTTCAGGGATTTCGCGCTGTTGTATTAATCAGTTTCACGGAGATTGCGCTGTTGTATTATTCTGTTTCAAGGAGTTCACACTTTTGTATTCATCTGTTTCAGGGAGTTTGCACTGTTCTATTAATCCTTTTAAGGGAGCTCGCGTTATATTAATGTGTTTCAGGGATTTCGCGCTGTTGTATTATTCTGTTTCGGGGAGTTTGAGCTGTTGTATTAATCTGTTTCAGGGAGTTAGCGCGGTTGTATTAATTTGTTTGAGTGAGCTCCCGCTGATATATTATTCTGTTTCAGGGAGTTTGCGCTGTTTTATTAATCTGTTTCAGGGAGCTCGGGCGGATTTATTAATCTGTTTCAGTGAGTTCACGCTGTTGTATTAATCTGTTTCTGTGTGTTCTCGCTGTTGTATTATTCTGTTTCAGGGAGTTCACGCTGTTGTATTAATCTGTTTCAGGGAGTTTGCACTGTTGTATTAATCTGTTTCAGGGAGTTCATGCTGTTGTATTAATCTGTTTCAGGGAGTTCACGCTGTTGTATTATTCTGTTTCAGGGAGTTCACGCTGTTGTATTAATCTGTTTCAGGGAGTTTGCACTGTTGTATTAATCTGTTTCAGGGAGTTCACGCTGTTGTATTAATCTGATTCAGGGAGTTCACGCTGTTGTATTATTCTGTTTCAGGGAGTTCACGCTGTTGTATTAATCTGTTTCAGGGAGTTTGCACTGTTGTATTAATCTGTTTCAGGGAGTTCATGCTGTTGTATTAATCTGTTTCAGGGAGTTTGCACTGTTGTATTAATCTGTTTCAGGGAGTTCACGCTGTTGTATTAATCTGTTTTAGGGAGTTCACACTGTTGTATTAATCTGTTTCATGGAGTTTGCACTGTTGTATTTATCTGATTCAGGGAATTCATGCTGTTGTATTAATCTGTTTCAGGGAGTTTGCGTTGTATTAATCTGTTTCAAGGAGTTCACACTGTTGTAATAATCTGTTTCAGGGAGTTTGCACTGTTGTATTAATCTGTTTCAGGGAGTTTGCGTTGTATTAATCTGTTTCAAGGAGTTCACACTGTTGTAATAATCTGTTTCAGGGAGTTTGCACTGTTGTATTAACCTGTTTCAGGGAGTTTGCGTTGTATTAATCTGTTTCAAGGAGTACACACTGTTGTAATAATCTGTTTCAGGGAGTTCACGCTGTTGTATTAATCTGTTTCAGGGAGTTTGCACTGTTGTATTAATCTGTTTCAGGGAGTTCATGCTGTTGTATTAATCTGTTTCAGGGAGTTCACGCTGTTGTATTAATCTGTTTCAGGGAGTTTGTACTGTTGTATTAATCTGTTTCAGGGAGTTCATGCTGTTGTATTAATCTGTTTCAGGGAGTTTGCACTGTTGTATTAATCTGTTTGAGGGAGTTCACGCTGTTGTATTAATCTGTTTCAGGGAGTTCATGCTGTTGTATTAATCAGTTTCAGGGAGTTTGCACTGTTGTATTAATCTGTTTCAAGGAGTTCACACTGTTGTAATAATCTGTTTCAGGGAGTCTGCGCTGTTGTATACATCTGCTTCTGGGATCTCGCGTTGTATTAATGTGTTTCAGGGATTTTATGCTGTTGTATTAATCTGTTTCATGAAGCTCGCACTGTTCTATTAATCAGTCTCAGGGAGTTTGCGCTGTTCTATTAATCTCTTTCAGGATTTCATGGACTTCTCACTGTTGGATTAATCTGTTTTAGGGAGTTCAAGACGTTGTATTAATCTGTGTCATGGAGTACACACTGTTCTACAAATCTATTTCAGGGAGTTCACGCTGTTGTATTAATCTGTTTCAGGGAGTTCACGCTGTTGTATTAATCTGTTTCAGGGAGTTCACGCTGTTGTATTTATCTGTTTAAGGGAGTTCACGCTGTTGTATTAATCTGTTTCAGGGAGTTTGCGCTATTGTATTAATCTGTTTCAGGGAGTTCATGCTGTTGTATTAATCTGTTTCAGGATTTCATGGACTTCTCACTATTGGCTTAATCTGATTCTGGGAACTCGTGCAGTAGTATTAATGTTTTTCAGGGAGTTAGCGCTGTTGTATTAATCTGTTTGACGGAGCTCGCGCTGTTGTATTAATCTGATTCAGGGAGTGTGCGCTGTTTTATTAATCTGTTTCAGGGAGTTCATGCTGATGTATTAATCTGCTTCAGGATTTCATGGACTTCTCACTATTGGCTTAATCTGTTTCTGGGAGCTCGTGCAGTAATGTTAATCTTTTTCAGGGAATTAGCGCTGTTGTATTAATCTGTTTGACGGAGCTCGCGCTGTTGTATTAATCTGTTTCAGGGAGTGTGCGCTGTTTTATTAATCAGTTTCAGGGAGTTTGCGCTGTTGTATTATTCTGTTTCAAGGAGTTCACACTTTTGTATTCATCTGTTTCAGGGAGTTAGCGCGGTTGTATTAATTTGTTTGAGGGAGCTCCCGCTGATATATTATTCTGTTTCAGGGAGTTTGCGCTGTTTTATTAATCTGTTTCAGGGAGCTCGCGCTGATTTATTAATCTGTTTCTGTGAGTTATCGCTGTTGTATTAATCTGTTTCAAGGAGTTCACGCTGATGTATTAATCTATTTCAGGCAGTTCACGCTGTTGTATTAATCTGTTTTAGGCAGTTCACGCTGTTGTATTAATCTGTTTCAGGGAGTTCTCGCTGCTGTATTAATCTGTTTCAGGGAGTTCGCGCTGCTGTATTAATCTGTTTCAGGGAGTTTGCGCTGTTCTATTAAACTGTTTCAGGGAGCTCGCCTTGTTTTAATGTGTTTCTGGGATTTCGCGCTGTTGTATTCAGCTGTTTCTGGGAGTTCACGCTGTTGTGTTCATCTGTTTTATGGAGTTCACGATGTTGTATTAATCAGTGTCATGGAGTTTGCACTGTTGAATTAATCTGTTTCAGGGAGGTAACGCTGTTGTATTAATCTGTTTCAGGGAGTTTGCACTGTTGTATTAATCTGTTTCAGGGAGTTCATGCTGTTGTATTAATCTTTTTCAGGGAGTTCACGCTGTTATATTAATCAGTTTCAGGGAGTTCACGCTGTTGTATTAATCTGTTTCAAGGAGTTCACACTGTTGTATTAATCTGTTTCAGGGAGTTAGCGCTGTTGTATTAATCTGTTTGACGGAGCTCGCGCTGTTGTATTAATCTGTTTCAGGGAGTGTGCGCTGTTTTATTAATCTGTTTCAGGGAGCTCGCGCTGTTGTATTAATCTGATTCAGGGAGTGTGCGCTGTTTTATTAATCTGTTTCAGGGAGCTAGCGCTGTTGTATTAATCTGTTTGACGGAGCTCGCGCTGTTGTATTAACCTGTTTCAGGGAGTGTGCGCTGTTTTATTAATCTGTTTCAGGAGGTTTGCGCTGTTGTATTATTCTGTTTCAAGGAGTTCACACTTTTGTATTCATCTGTTTCAGGGAGTTTGCACTGTTCTATTAATCCTTGTAAGAGAGCTCGCGTTGTATTAATGTGTTTCACCAACCCTCTTTTCAATCTTCTACAGCATGATGCTGAACCAAGCCATGAAAGACCCCAACAATGAAGACGCTGTTTGCATCCGGTACCGCACGGATGGCAGTCTCTTCAATCTGAGGCGCCTGCAAGCTCACACCAAGACACAAGAGAAACTTGTCCGTGAACTACTCTTTGCAGATGATGCCGCTTTAGTTGCCCATTCAGAGCCAGCTCTTCAGCGCTTGACGTCCTGCTTTGCGGAAACTGCCAAAATGTTTGGCCTGGAAGTCAGCCTGAAGAAAACTGAGGTCCTCCATCAGCCAGCTCCCCACCATGACTACCAGCCCCCCCACATCTCCATCGGGCACACAAAACTCAAAACGGTCAACCAGTTTACCTATCTCGGCTGCACCATTTCATCAGATGCAAGGATCGACAATGAGATAGACAACAGACTCCCCAAGGCAAATAGCGCCTTTGGAAGACTACACAAAAGAGTCTGGAAAAACAACCAACTGAAAAACCTCACAAAGACAAGCGTATACAGAGCCGTTGTCATACCCACACTCCTGTTCGGCTCCGAATCATGGGTCCTCTACCGGCACCACCTACGGCTCCTAGAACGCTTCCACCAGCGTTGTCTCCGCTCCATCCTCAACATCCATTGGAGCGCTTACACCCCTAACGTCGAAGTACTCGAGATGGCAGAGGTCGACAGCATCGAGTCCACGCTGCTGAAGATCCAGCTGCGCTGGATGGGTCACGTCTCCAGAATGGAGGACCATCGCCTTCCCAAGATCGTGTTATATGGCGAGCTCTCCACTGGCCACCGTGACAGAGGTGCACCAAAGAAAAGGTACAAGGACTGCCTAAAGAAATCTCTTGGTGCCTGCCACATTGACCACCGCCAGTGAGCTGATAACGCCTCAAACCGTGCATCTTGGCGCCTCACAGTTTGGCGGGCAGCAACCTCCTTTGAAGAAGACCGCAGAGCCCACCTCACTGACAAAAGGCAAAGGAGGAAAAACCCAACACCCAACCCCAACCAACCAATTTTCCCTTGCAACTGCTGCAATCGTGTCTGCCTCTCACGCATCGGACTTGTCAGCCACAAACGAGCCTGCAGCTGACGTGGACTTTTTACCCCCTCCATATATCTTCGTCCGCGAAGCCAAGCCAAAGAAAAAAAATTAATCCTTTTAAGGGAGCTCGCGTTATATTAATGTGTTTCAGGGATTTCGCGCTGTTGTATTAATCTGTTTCTGTGAGTTCTCGCTGTTGTATTAATCTGTTTCAAGGAGTTCACGCTGATGTATTAATCTATTTCAGGCAGTTCGTGCTGTTGTATTAATCTGTTTCAGAGAGTTCACGCTGTTGTATTAATCTGTTTTTGGGAGTTCACGCTCTTGTATTAATCAATTTCAGGGAGTTTGCGCTGTATTAATCTGTTTCAGGGAGCTCGCGCTGTTGTAATAATCTGTTTCGGGGAGCTTGCACAGTTGTATAAATCTGTTTCAGGGATTTTGCGCTGTTGTATCAATCAGTTTCAGGGAATTCGCGCTGTTGTATTAATCTGTTTTAGGGCATTCACGCTGTTGTATTAATCTGTATTAGAGAGTTCACACTGTTGTATTAATCTTTTTTAGGGATTTCTTCCTGTTGCATTGATCTGTTGCAGGGAGCTCCACTTGTAATAATCTTTTTCAGGGAGTTTGCTCTGTTCTATTAATCTGTATCAGGGAGCTCGCACAGTTGTATTAATCTATTTAAAGGAGTACACACTTTTCTACTAATCTATTTCACGGACTTCACGCTGTTGTATTAATCTGTTTTAGGTTGTTCACGCTGTTGTAATAATCTGTTTCAGGGAGTTCATGCTGATGTATTAATCTGTTTCAGGATTTCATGGACTTCTCACTATTGGCTTTATCTGTTTCTGAGAGCTCGTGCAGTAGTATTAATCTTTTTCAGGGAGTTAGCGCTGTTGTATTAATCTGTTTGACGGAGCTCGCGCTGTTGTAATAATTTGATTCAGGGAGTGTGCGCTGTCTTATTAATCTGTTTCAGGGAGCTCGCGCTGTTGTATTAATCTGATTCAGGGAGTGTGCGCTGTTTTATTAATCTGTTTCAGGGAGCTCGCGCTGTTGTATTAATCTGTTTACGGGAGTTCATGCTGTTGAATTAATCTGTTTCAGGGAGTTTGCGCTGTTGTATTAATCAGTTTCAGGGAGCTCGCGCTGTTGTATTATTCTGTTTCAAGGAGTTCACACTTTTGTATTAATCTGTTTCAGGGAGATTGCACTGTTCTATTAACCCTTGTAAGGGAGCTCGCGTTGTATTAATTTATTTCAGGGATTTCGCGCTGTTGTATTAATCTGTTTTATGGAGCTCGCACCGTTGTATTAATCAGTTTCAGGTAGTGTGCGCTGTTATATTAATCTGTTTCAGGGTTTCATGGACTTCACGCTGTTCGATTAATCTGTTTCAGGGAGTGTGCGCTGTTTTATTAATCTGTTTCAGGGAGCTCGCGCTGTTGTATTAATCTGATTCAGGGAGTGTGCGCTGTTTTATTAATCTGTTTCAGGGAGCTAGCGCTGTTGTATTAATCTGTTTGACGGAGCTCGCGCTGTTGTATTAACCTGTTTCAGGGAGTGTTCGCTGTTTTATTAATCTGTTTCAGGAGGTTTGCGCTGTTGTATTATTCTGTTTCAAGGAGTTCACACTTTTGTATTCATCTGTTTCAGGGAGTTTGCACTGTTCTATTAATCCTTGTAAGAGAGCTCGCGTTGTATTAATGTGTTTCACCAACCCTCTTTTCAATCTTCTTCAGCATGATGCTGAACCAAGCCATGAAAGACCCCAACAATGAAGACGCTGTTTGCATCCGGTACCGCACGGATGGCAGTCTCTTCAATCTGAGGCGCCTGCAAGCTCACACCAAGACACAAGAGAAACTTGTCCGTGAACTACTCTTTGCAGATGATGCCGCTTTAGTTGCCCATTCAGAGCCAGGTCTTCAGCGCTTGACGTCCTGCTTTGCGGAAACTGCCAAAATGTTTGGCCTGGAAGTCAGCCTCAAGAAAACTGAGGTCCTCCATCAGCCAGCTCCCCACCATGACTACCAGCCCCCCTACATCTCCATCGGGCACACAAAACTCAAAACGGTCAACCAGTTTACCTATCTCGGCTGCACCATTTCATCAGATGCAAGGATCGACAATGAGATAGACAACAGACTCCCCAAGGCAAATAGCGCCTTTGGAAGACTACACAAAAGAGTCTGGAAAAACAACCAACTGAAAAACCTCACAAAGATAAGCGTATACAGAGCCGTTGTCATACCCACACTCCTGTTCGGCTCCGAATCATGGGTCCTCTACCGGCACCACCTACGGCTCCTAGAACGCTTCCACCAGCGTTGTCTCTGCTCCATCCTCAACATCCATTGGAGCGCTTACACCCCTAACGTCGAAGTACTCGAGATGGCAGAGGTCGACAGCATCGAGTCCACGCTGCTGAAGATCCAGCTGCGCTATATGGGTCACGTCTCCAGAATGGAGGACCATCGCCTTCCCAAGATCGTGTTATATGGCGAGCTCTCCACTGGCCACCGTGACAGAGCTGCACCAAAGAAAAGGTACAAGGACTGCCTAAAGAAAACTCTTGGTGCCTGCCACATTGACCACCGCCAGTGAGCTGATAACGCCTCAAACCGTGCATCTTGGCGCCTCACAGTTTGGCGGGCAGCAACCTCCTTTGAAGAAGACCGCAGAGCCCACCTCACTGACAAAAGGCAAAGGAGGAAAAACCCAACACCCAACCCCAACCAACCAATTTTCCCTTGCAACTGCTGCAATCGTGTCTGCCTCTCCCGCATCGGACTTGTCAGCCACAAACGAGCCTGCAGCTGACGTGGACTTTTTACCCCCTCCATATATCTTCGTCCGCGAAGCCAAGCCAAAGAAAAAAAATTAATCCTTTTAAGGGAGCTCGCGTTATATTAATGTGTTTCAGGGATTTCGCGCTGTTGTATTAAGCTGTTTCAGGGAGTTAGCGCAGTTGTAATAATTTGTTTGAGGGAGCTCCCGCTGATGTATTATTCTGTTTCAGGGAGTTTGCGCTGTTTTATTAATCTGTTTCAGAAAGTTTGCGCTGTTGTATTAATCTGTTTCAGAGTTTCATGGACTTCACGCTGTTGGATTAATCTGTTTGAAGGAGCTCATGCTGTTGTATTAATCTGTTTCATGGACTTCACGCTGTTGGATTAATCTGCTTCATGGAGCTCGTGTTATTGTATTAATCTGTTTCAGGGAGTTCACGCTGTTGTATTAATCTATTTGTGGGACTTTGCGCTGTTGTATTAATCTGTTTCAGGGAGCTCGCGCTGTTTTATTAATCTATTTCAAGCAGTTCACGCTGTTGTATTAATCTTTTTCAGGAAGTTAGCGCAGTTTTATTAATCTGTTTCAGGGAGTGTTCGCTGTTTTATTAATCTATTTCAGGGAGTTCGCGCTGTTGTATTAATCTGTTTCTGTGAGTTCTCGCTGTTGTATTAATCTGTTTCAAGGAGTTCACGCTGATGTATTAATCTATTTCAGGCAGTTCGTGCTGTTGTATTAATCTGTTTCAGGGAGTTCACGCTGTTGTATTAATCTGTTTGACGGAGCTCGCGCCGTTGTATTAATCTGATTCAGGGAGTGTGAGCTGTTTTATTAATCTGTTTCAGGGAGCTCGCGCTGTTGTATTAATCTGATTCAGCGAGTTTGCACTGTTTTATTAATCTGTTTCAGGGAGCTCGCGCTGTTGTATTAATCTGTTTCAGGGAGTTTCCGCTGTTGTATTAATCAGTTTCAGGGAGCTCGCGCTGTTGTATTAATCTGTTTCAAGGAGTTCACACTTTTGTATTAATCTGTTTCAGGGAGTTTTCACTGTTCTATTAACCCTTGTAAGAGAGCTCGCGTTGTATTAATGTGTTTCAGGGATTTCGCGCTGTTGTATTAATCAGTTTCACGGAGTTTGCGCTGTTGTATTATTCTGTTTCAAGGAGTTCACACTTTTGTATTCATCTGTTTCAGGGTGTTTGCACTGTTCTATTAATCCTTTTAAGGGAGCTCGCGTTATATTAATGTGTTTCAGGGTTTTCGCGCTGTTGTATTATTCTGTTTCGGGGAGTTTGAGCTGTTGTATTAATCTGATTCAGGGAGTTAGCGCGGTTGTATTAATTTGTTTGAGTGAGCTCCCGCTGATATATTATTCTGTTTCAGGGAGTTTGCGCTGTTTTATTAATCTGTTTCAGGGAGCTCGCGCTGATTTATTAATCTGTTTCAGTGAGTTCACGCTGTTGTATTAATCTGTTTCTGTGTGTTCTCGCTGTTGTATTATTCTGTTTCAGGGAGTTCACGCTGTTGCATTATTCTGTTTTAGGGAGTTCACGCTGTTGCATTAATCTGTTTCAGGGAGTTTGCACTGTTGTATTAATCTGTTTCAGGGAGTTCACGCTGTTGTATTAATCTGATTCAGGGAGTTCACGCTGTTGTATTATTCTGTTTCAGGGAGTTCACGCTGTTGTATTAATCTGTTTCAGGGAGTTTGCACTGTTGTATTAATCTGTTTCAGGGAGTTCATGCTGTTGTATTAATCTGTTTCAGGGAGTTTGCACTGTTGTATTAATCTGTTTCAGGGAGTTCACGCTGTTGTATTAATCTGTTTTAGGGAGTTCACACTGTTGTATTAATCTGTTTCATGGAGTTTGCACTGTTGTAATAATCTGTTTCAGGGAGTTTGCACTGTTGTATTAACCTGTTTCAGGGAGTTTGCGTTGTATTAATCTGTTTCAAGGAGTTCACACTGTTGTAATAATCTGTTTCAGGGAGTTCACGCTGTTGTTTTATTCTGTTTCAGGGAGTTTGCACTGTTGTATTAATCTGTTTCAGGGAGTTCATGCTGTTGTATTAATCTGTTTCAGGGAGTTCACGCTGTTGTATTAATCTGTTTCAGGGAGTTTATACTGTTGTATTAATCTGTTTCAGGGAGTTTGCACTGTTGTATTAATCTGTTTGAGGGAGTTCACGCTGTTGTATTAATCTGTTTCAGGGAGTTCATGCTGTTGTATTAATCAGTTTCAGGGAGTTTGCACTGTTGTATTAATCTGTTTCAAGGAGTTCACACTGTTGTAATAATCTGTTTCAGGGAGTCTGCGCTGTTGTTTACATCTGCTTCTGGGATCTCGCGTTGTATTAATGTGTTTCAGGGATTTTATGCTGTTGTATTAATCTGTTTCATGAAGCTCGCACTGTTCTATTAATCAGTCTCAGGGAGTTTGCGCTGTTCTATTAATCTCTTTCAGGATTTCATGGACTTCTCACTGTTGGATTCATCTGTTTTAGGGAGTTCAAGACGTTGTATTAATCTGTGTCATGGAGTACACACTGTTCTACAAATCTATTTGAGGGAGTTCACGCTGTTGTATTAATCTGTTTCAGGGAGTTCACGCTGTTGTATTAATCTGTTTCAGGGAGTTCACGCTGTTGTATTTATCTGTTTCAGGGAGTTCACGCTGTTGTATTAATCTGTTTCAGGGAGTTTGCGCTGTTGTATTAATCTGTTTCAGGGAGTTCATGCTGTTGTATTAATCTGTTTCAGGATTTCATGGACTTCTCACTATTGGCTTAATCTGTTTCTGGGAACTCGTGCAGTAGTATTAATGTTTTTCAGGGAGTTAGCGCTGTTGTATTAATCTGTTTGACGGAGCTCGCGCTGTTGTATTAATCTGATTCAGGGAGTGTGCGCTGTTTTATTAATCTGTTTCAGGGAGTTCATGCTGATGAATTAATCTGTTTCAGGATTTCATGGACTTCTCACTATTGGCTTAATCTGTTTCTGGGAGCTCGTGCAGTAATATTAATCTTTTTCAGGGAATTAGCGCTGTTGTATTAATCTGTTTGACGGAGCTCGCGCTGTTGTATTACTCTGTTTCAGGGAGTGTGCGCTGTTTTATTAATCTGTTTCAGGGAGCTCGCGCTATTCTATTAATCTGTTTTTGGGAGTTCACGCCGTTGTATTAATCTGTTTCAGGGAGTTTGCGCTGTTGTATTAATCAGTTTCAGGGAGTTTGCGCTGTTGTATTATTCTGTTTCAAGGAGTTCACACTTTTGTTTTCATCTGTTTCAGGGAGTTAGCGCGGTTGTATTAATTTGTTTGAGGGAGCTCCCGCTGATATATTATTCTGTTTCAGGGAGTTTGCGCTGTTTTATTAATCTGTTTCAGGGAGCTCGCGCTGATTTATTAATCTGTTTCAGTGAGTTCACGCTGTTGTATTAATCTGTTTCTGTGAGTTATCGCTGTTGTATTAATCTGTTTCAAGGAGTTCACGATGATGTATTAATCTATTTCAGGCAGTTCACGCTGTTGTATTAATCTGTTTTAGGCAGTTCACGCTGTTGTATTAATCTGTTTCAGGGAGTTCGCGCTGCTGTATTAATCTGTTTCAGGGAGTTTGCGCTGTTCTATTAAACTGTTTCAGGGAGCTCGCCTTGTTTTAATGTGTTTCTGCGATTTCGCGCTGTTGTATTCATCTGTTTCTGGGAGTTCACGCTGTTGTGTTCATCTGTTTTATGGAGTTCACGATGTTGTATTAATCAGTGTCATGGAGTACACACTGTTCTACTAATCTATTTCAGGAAGTTCACGCTGTTGTATTAATCTGTTTAAGGGAGTTCACGCTGTTGTATTAATCTGTTTCAGGGAGTTTGCGCTATTGTATTAATCTGTTTCAGGGAGTTCATGCTGTTGTATTAATCTGTTTCAGGATTTCATGGACTTCTCACTATTGGCTTAATCTGATTCTGGGAACTCGTGCAGTAGTATTAATGTTTTTCAGGGAGTTAGCGCTGTTGTATTAATCTGTTTGACGGAGCTCGCGCTGTTGTATTAATCTGATTCAGGGAGTGTGCGCTGTTTTATGAATCTGTTTCAGGGAGTTCATGCTGATGTATTAATCTGCTTCAGGATTTCATGGACTTCTCACTATTGGCTTAATCTGTTTCTGGGAGCTCGTGCAGTAATGTTAATCTTTTTCAGGGAATTAGCGCTGTTGTATTAATCTGTTTGACGGAGCTCGCGCTGTTGTATTAATCTGTTTCAGGGAGCTCGCGCTATTCTATTATTCTGTTTTCGGGAGTTCACGCCGTTGTATTAATCAGTTTCATGGACTTCACGCTGTTGTATTAATCAGTTTCAGAGAGTTTGCTTTGTATTAATCTGTTTCAAGGAGTTCACACTGTTGTAATAATCTGTCTCAGGGAGTCTGCGCTGTTGTATTCATCTGTTTCTGGGAGCTCGCGTTGTATTAATGTGTTATAGGGATTTCGCGCTGTTGTATTAATCTGTTTCATGAAGCTCGCACTGTTCTATTAATCAGTCTCAGGGCGTTTGCGCTGTTGTATTAATCTGTTTCAGGATTTCATGGACTTCTCACTTTTGGATTAATCTGTTTTAGGGAGTTCACGATGTTGTATTAATCTGTTTCAGGGAGTTCACGCTGTTGTATTAATCTGTTTCAGGGAGTTCACGCTGTTGTATTAATCTGTTTCAGGGAGTTTGCACTGTTGTATTAATCTGTTTCAGGGAGTTCATGCTGATGTATTAATCTGTTTCAGGATTTCATTGACTTCTCACTATTGGCTTAATCTGTTTCTGGGAGCTCGTGCAATAGTATTAATCTTTTTCAGGCAGTTAGCGCTGTTGTATTAATCTGTTTGACGGAGCTCACGCCGTTGTATTAATCTGATTCAGGGAGTGTGCGCTGTTTTATTAATCTGTTTCAGGGAGCTCGCGCTGTTGTATTAATCTGATTCAGGGAGTGTGCGCTGTTTTATTAATCTGTTTCAGGGAGCTCGCGCTGTTGTATTAATCTGTTTCAAGGAGTTCACACTTTTGTATTAATCTGTTTCAGCGAGTTTGCACTGTTCTATTAACCCTTGTAAGAGAGCTCGCGTTGTATTAATGTGTTTCAGGGATTTTGCGCTGTTGTATTAATCAGTTTCACGGAGATTGCGCTGTTGTATTATTCTGTTTCAAGGAGTTCACACTTTTGTATTCATCTGTTTCAGGGAGTTTGCACTGTTCTATTAACCCTTGTAAGAGAGCTCGCTTTGTATTAATGTGTTTCAGGGATTTTGCGCTGTTGTATTAATCAGTTTCACGGAGTTTGCGCTGTTGTATTATTCTGTTTCAAGGAGTTCACACTTTTGTATTCATCTGTTTCAGGGAGTTTGCACTGTTCTATTAATCCTTTTAAGGGAGCTCGCGTTATATTAATGTGTTTCAGGGATTTCGCGCTGTTGTATTATTCTGTTTCGGGGAGTTTGAGCTGTTGTATTAATCTGTTTCAGGGAGTTAGCGCGGTTGTATTAATTTGTTTGAGTGAGCTCCCGCTGATATATTATTCTGTTTCAGGGAGTTTGCGCTGTTTTATTAATCTGTTTCAGGGAGCTCGCGCTGATTTATTAATCTGTTTCAGTGAGTTCACGCTGTTGTATTAATCTGTTTCTGTGTGTTCTCGCTGTTGTATTATTCTGTTTCAGGGAGTTCAAGCTGTTGTATTAATCTGTTTCAGGGAGTTTGCACTGTTGTATTAATCTGTTTCAGGGAGTTCATGCTGTTGTATTAATCTGTTTCAGGGAGTTCACGCTGTTGTATTATTCTGTTTCAGGGAGTTCACGCTGTTGTATTAATCTGTTTCAGGGAGTTTGCACTGTTGTATTAATCTGTTTCAGGGAGTTCACGCTGTTGTATTAATCTGATTCAGGGAGTTCACGCTGTTGTATTATTCTGTTTCAGGGAGTTCACGCTGTTGTATTAATCTGTTTCAGGGAGTTTGCACTGTTGTATTTATCTGTTGTAGGGAGTTCATGCTGTTGTATTAATCTGTTTCAGGGAGTTTGCACTGTTGTATTAATCTGTTTCAGGGAGTTCACGCTGTTGTATTAATCTGTTTTAGGGAGTTCACACTGTTGTATTAATCTGTTTCATGGAGTTTGCACTGTTGTATTTATCTGATTCAGGGAATTCATGCTGTTGTATTAATCTGTTTCAGGGAGTTTGCGTTGTATTAATCTGTTTCAAGGAGTTCACACTGTTGTAATAATCTGTTTCAGGGAGTTTGCACTGTTGTATTAATCTGTTTCAGGGAGTTTGCGTTGTATTAATCTGTTTCAAGGAGTTCACACTGTTGTAATAATCTGTTTCAGGGAGTTTGCACTGTTGTATTAACCTGTTTCAGGGAGTTTGCGTTGTATTAATCTGTTTCAAGGAGTTCACACTGTTGTAATAATCTGTTTCAGGGAGTTCACGCTGTTGTATTAATCTGTTTCAGGGAGTTTGCACTGTTGTATTAATCTGTTTCAGGGAGTTCATGCTGTTGTATTAATCTGTTTCAGGGAGTTCACGCTGTTGTATTAATCTGTTTCAGGGAGTTTGTACTGTTGTATTAATCTGTTTCAGGGAGTTCATGCTGTTGTATTAATCTGTTTCAGGGAGTTTGCACTGTTGTATTAATCTGTTTGAGGGAGTTCACGCTGTTGTATTAATCTGTTTCAGGGAGTTCATGCTGTTGTATTAATCAGTTTCAGGGAGTTTGCACTGTTGTATTAATCTGTTTCAAGGAGTTCACACTGTTGTAATAATCTGTTTCAGGGAGTCTGCGCTGTTGTATACATCTGCTTCTGGGATCTCGCGTTGTATTAATGTGTTTCAGGGATTTTATGCTGTTGTATTAATCTGTTTCATGAAGCTCGCACTGTTCTATTAATCAGTCTCAGGGAGTTTGCGCTGTTCTATTAATCTCTTTCAGGATTTCATGGACTTCTCACTGTTGGATTAATCTGTTTTAGGGAGTTCAAGACGTTGTATTAATCTGTGTCATGGAGTACACACTGTTCTACAAATCTATTTCAGGGAGTTCACGATGTTGTATTAATCTGTTTCAGGGAGTTCACGCTGTTGTATTAATCTGTTTCAGGGAGTTCACGCTGTTGTATTTATCTGTTTAAGGGAGTTCACGCTGTTGTATTAATCTGTTTCAGGGAGTTTGCGCTATTGTATTAATCTGTTTCAGGGAGTTCATGCTGTTGTATTAATCTGTTTCAGGATTTCATGGACTTCTCACTATTGGCTTAATCTGATTCTGGGAACTCGTGCAGTAGTATTAATGTTTTTCAGGGAGTTAGCGCTGTTGTATTAATCTGTTTGACGGAGCTCGCGCTGTTGTATTAATCTGATTCAGGGAGTGTGCGCTGTTTTATGAATCTGTTTCAGGGAGTTCATGCTGATGTATTAATCTGCTTCAGGATTTCATGGACTTCTCACTATTGGCTTAATCTGTTTCTGGGAGCTCGTGCAGTAATGTTAATCTTTTTCAGGGAATTAGCGCTGTTGTATTAATCTGTTTGACGGAGCTCGCGCTGTTGTATTAATCTGTTTCAGGGAGCTCGCGCTATTCTATTATTCTGTTTTCGGGAGTTCACGCCGTTGTATTAATCTGTTTCAGGGAGTTTGCGCTGTTGTATTAATCAGTTTCAGGGAGTTTGCGCTGTTGTATTATTCTGTTTCAAGAAGTTCACACTTTTGTATTCATCTGTTTCAGGGAGTTAGCGCGGTTGTATTAATTTGTTTGAGGGAGCTCCCGCTGATATATTATTCTGTTTCAGGGAGTTTGCGCTGTTTTATTAATCTGTTTCAGGGAGCTCGCGCTGATTTATTAATCTGTTTCTGTGAGTTATCGCTGTTGTATTAATCTGTTTCAAGGAGTTCACGCTGATGTATTAATCTATTTCAGGCAGTTCACGCTGTTGTATTAATCTGTTTTAGGCAGTTCACGCTGTTGTATTAATCTGTTTCAGTGAGTTCGCGCTGCTGTATTAATCTGTTTCAGGGAGTTTGCGCTGTTCTATTAAACTGCTTCAGGGAGCTCGCCTTGTTTTAATGTGTTTCTGGGATTTCGCGCTGTTGTATTCATCTGTTTCTGGGAGTTCACGCTGTTGTGTTCATCTGTTTTATGGAGTTCACGATGTTGTATTAATCAGTGTCATGGAGTTTGCACTGTTGAATTAATCTGTTTCAGGGAGGTAACGCTGTTGTATGAATCTGTTTCAGGGAGTTTGCACTGTTGTATTAATCTGTTTCAGGGAGTTCATGCTGTTGTATTAATCTGTTTTAGGCAGTTCACGCTGTTGTATTAATCTGTTTCAGGGAGTTCGCGCTGCTGTATTAATCTGTTTCAGGGAGTTTGCGCTGTTCTATTAAACTGTTTCAGGGAGCTCGCCTTGTTTTAATGTGTTTCTGCGATTTCGCGCTGTTGTATTCATCTGTTTCTGGGAGTTCACGCTGTTGTGTTCATCTGTTTTATGGAGTTCACGATGTTGTATTAATCAGTGTCATGGAGTACACACTGTTCTACTAATCTATTTCAGGAAGTTCACGCTGTTGTATTAATCTGTTTCAGGGAGTTCATGCTGTTGTATTAATCCGTTTCAGGGAGTTCACGCTTTTGAATTAATCAGTTTCATGGACTTCACGCTGTTGTATTAATCAGTTTCAGAGAGTTTGCTTTGTATTAATCTGTTTCAAGGAGTTCACACTGTTGTAATAATCTCTCTCAGGGAGTCTGCGCTGTTGTATTCATCTGTTTCTGGGAGCTCGCGTTGTATTAATGTGTTATAGGGATTTCGCGCTGTTGTATTAATCTGTTTCATGAAGCTCGCACTGTTCTATTAATCAGTCTCAGGGAGTTTGCGCTGTTGTATTAATCTGTTTCAGGATTTCATGGACTTCTCACTTTTGGATTAATCTGTTTTAGGGAGTTCACGATGTTGTATTAATCTGTTTCAGGGAGTTCACGCTGTTGTATTATTCTGTTTCAGGGAGTTCACGCTGTTGTATTAATCCGTTTCAGGGAGTTTGCGTTGTATTAATCTGTTTCAAGGAGTTCACACTGTTGTAATAATCTGTTTCAGGGAGTTCACGCTGTTGTTTTATTCTGTTTCAGGGAGTTTGCACTGTTGTATTAATCTGTTTCAGGGAGTTCATGCTGTTGTATTAATCTGTTTCAGGGAGTTCACGCTGTTGTATTAATCTGTTTCAGGGAGTTTATACTGTTGTATTAATCTGTTTCAGGGAGTTTGCACTGTTGTATTAATCTGTTTGAGGGAGTTCACGCTGTTGTATTAATCTGTTTCAGGGAGTTCATGCTGTTGTATTAATCAGTTTCAGGGAGTTTGCACTGTTGTATTAATCTGTTTCAAGGAGTTCACACTGTTGTAATAATCTGTTTCAGGGAGTCTGCGCTGTTGTTTACATCTGCTTCTGGGATCTCGCGTTGTATTAATGTGTTTCAGGGATTTTATGCTGTTGTATTAATCTGTTTCATGAAGCTCGCACTGTTCTATTAATCAGTCTCAGGGAGTTTGCGCTGTTCTATTAATCTCTTTCAGGATTTCATGGACTTCTCACTGTTGGATTCATCTGTTTTAGGGAGTTCAAGACGTTGTATTAATCTGTGTCATGGAGTACACACTGTTCTACAAATCTATTTGAGGGAGTTCACGCTGTTGTATTAATCTGTTTCAGGGAGTTCACGCTGTTGTATTAATCTGTTTCAGGGAGTTCACGCTGTTGTATTTATCTGTTTCAGGGAGTTCACGCTGTTGTATTAATCTGTTTCAGGGAGTTTGCGCTGTTGTATTAATCTGTTTCAGGGAGTTCATGCTGTTGTATTAATCTGTTTCAGGATTTCATGGACTTCTCACTATTGGCTTAATCTGTTTCTGGGAACTCGTGCAGTAGTATTAATGTTTTTCAGGGAGTTAGCGCTGTTGTATTAATCTGTTTGACGGAGCTCGCGCTGTTGTATTAATCTGATTCAGGGAGTGTGCGCTGTTTTATTAATCTGTTTCAGGGAGTTCATGCTGATGAATTAATCTGTTTCAGGATTTCATGGACTTCTCACTATTGGCTTAATCTGTTTCTGGGAGCTCGTGCAGTAATATTAATCTTTTTCAGGGAATTAGCGCTGTTGTATTAATCTGTTTGACGGAGCTCGCGCTGTTGTATTACTCTGTTTCAGGGAGTGTGCGCTGTTTTATTAATCTGTTTCAGGGAGCTCGCGCTATTCTATTAATCTGTTTTTGGGAGTTCACGCCGTTGTATTAATCTGTTTCAGGGAGTTTGCGCTGTTGTATTAATCAGTTTCAGGGAGTTTGCGCTGTTGTATTATTCTGTTTCAAGGAGTTCACACTTTTGTTTTCATCTGTTTCAGGGAGTTAGCGCGGTTGTATTAATTTGTTTGAGGGAGCTCCCGCTGATATATTATTCTGTTTCAGGGAGTTTGCGCTGTTTTATTAATCTGTTTCAGGGAGCTCGCGCTGATTTATTAATCTGTTTCAGTGAGTTCACGCTGTTGTATTAATCTGTTTCTGTGAGTTATCGCTGTTGTATTAATCTGTTTCAAGGAGTTCACGATGATGTATTAATCTATTTCAGGCAGTTCACGCTGTTGTATTAATCTGTTTTAGGCAGTTCACGCTGTTGTATTAATCTGTTTCAGGGAGTTCGCGCTGCTGTATTAATCTGTTTCAGGGAGTTTGCGCTGTTCTATTAAACTGTTTCAGGGAGCTCGCCTTGTTTTAATGTGTTTCTGCGATTTCGCGCTGTTGTATTCATCTGTTTCTGGGAGTTCACGCTGTTGTGTTCATCTGTTTTATGGAGTTCACGATGTTGTATTAATCAGTGTCATGGAGTACACACTGTTCTACTAATCTATTTCAGGAAGTTCACGCTGTTGTATTAATCTGTTTAAGGGAGTTCACGCTGTTGTATTAATCTGTTTCAGGGAGTTTGCGCTATTGTATTAATCTGTTTCAGGGAGTTCATGCTGTTGTATTAATCTGTTTCAGGATTTCATGGACTTCTCACTATTGGCTTAATCTGATTCTGGGAACTCGTGCAGTAGTATTAATGTTTTTCAGGGAGTTAGCGCTGTTGTATTAATCTGTTTGACGGAGCTCGCGCTGTTGTATTAATCTGATTCAGGGAGTGTGCGCTGTTTTATGAATCTGTTTCAGGGAGTTCATGCTGATGTATTAATCTGCTTCAGGATTTCATGGACTTCTCACTATTGGCTTAATCTGTTTCTGGGAGCTCGTGCAGTAATGTTAATCTTTTTCAGGGAATTAGCGCTGTTGTATTAATCTGTTTGACGGAGCTCGCGCTGTTGTATTAATCTGTTTCAGGGAGCTCGCGCTATTCTATTATTCTGTTTTCGGGAGTTCACGCCGTTGTATTAATCAGTTTCATGGACTTCACGCTGTTGTATTAATCAGTTTCAGAGAGTTTGCTTTGTATTAATCTGTTTCAAGGAGTTCACACTGTTGTAATAATCTGTCTCAGGGAGTCTGCGCTGTTGTATTCATCTGTTTCTGGGAGCTCGCGTTGTATTAATGTGTTATAGGGATTTCGCGCTGTTGTATTAATCTGTTTCATGAAGCTCGCACTGTTCTATTAATCAGTCTCAGGGAGTTTGCGCTGTTGTATTAATCTGTTTCAGGATTTCATGGACTTCTCACTTTTGGATTAATCTGTTTTAGGGAGTTCACGATGTTGTATTAATCTGTTTCAGGGAGTTCACGCTGTTGTATTAATCTGTTTCAGGGAGTTCACGCTGTTGTATTAATCTGTTTCAGGGAGTTTGCACTGTTGTATTAATCTGTTTCAGGGAGTTCATGCTGATGTATTAATCTGTTTCAGGATTTCATTGACTTCTCACTATTGGCTTAATCTGTTTCTGGGAGCTCGTGCAATAGTATTAATCTTTTTCAGGCAGTTAGCGCTGTTGTATTAATCTGTTTGACGGAGCTCACGCCGTTGTATTAATCTGATTCAGGGAGTGTGCGCTGTTTTATTAATCTGTTTCAGGGAGCTCGCGCTGTTGTATTAATCTGATTCAGGGAGTGTGCGCTGTTTTATTAATCTGTTTCAGGGAGCTCGCGCTGTTGTATTAATCTGTTTCAAGGAGTTCACACTTTTGTATTAATCTGTTTCAGCGAGTTTGCACTGTTCTATTAACCCTTGTAAGAGAGCTCGCGTTGTATTAATGTGTTTCAGGGATTTTGCGCTGTTGTATTAATCAGTTTCACGGAGATTGCGCTGTTGTATTATTCTGTTTCAAGGAGTTCACACTTTTGTATTCATCTGTTTCAGGGAGTTTGCACTGTTCTATTAACCCTTGTAAGAGAGCTCGCTTTGTATTAATGTGTTTCAGGGATTTTGCGCTGTTGTATTAATCAGTTTCACGGAGTTTGCGCTGTTGTATTATTCTGTTTCAAGGAGTTCACACTTTTGTATTCATCTGTTTCAGGGAGTTTGCACTGTTCTATTAATCCTTTTAAGGGAGCTCGCGTTATATTAATGTGTTTCAGGGATTTCGCGCTGTTGTATTATTCTGTTTCGGGGAGTTTGAGCTGTTGTATTAATCTGTTTCAGGGAGTTAGCGCGGTTGTATTAATTTGTTTGAGTGAGCTCCCGCTGATATATTATTCTGTTTCAGGGAGTTTGCGCTGTTTTATTAATCTGTTTCAGGGAGCTCGCGCTGATTTATTAATCTGTTTCAGTGAGTTCACGCTGTTGTATTAATCTGTTTCTGTGTGTTCTCGCTGTTGTATTATTCTGTTTCAGGGAGTTCAAGCTGTTGTATTAATCTGTTTCAGGGAGTTTGCACTGTTGTATTAATCTGTTTCAGGGAGTTCATGCTGTTGTATTAATCTGTTTCAGGGAGTTCACGCTGTTGTATTATTCTGTTTCAGGGAGTTCACGCTGTTGTATTAATCTGTTTCAGGGAGTTTGCACTGTTGTATTAATCTGTTTCAGGGAGTTCACGCTGTTGTATTAATCTGATTCAGGGAGTTCACGCTGTTGTATTATTCTGTTTCAGGGAGTTCACGCTGTTGTATTAATCTGTTTCAGGGAGTTTGCACTGTTGTATTTATCTGTTGTAGGGAGTTCATGCTGTTGTATTAATCTGTTTCAGGGAGTTTGCACTGTTGTATTAATCTGTTTCAGGGAGTTCACGCTGTTGTATTAATCTGTTTTAGGGAGTTCACACTGTTGTATTAATCTGTTTCATGGAGTTTGCACTGTTGTATTTATCTGATTCAGGGAATTCATGCTGTTGTATTAATCTGTTTCAGGGAGTTTGCGTTGTATTAATCTGTTTCAAGGAGTTCACACTGTTGTAATAATCTGTTTCAGGGAGTTTGCACTGTTGTATTAATCTGTTTCAGGGAGTTTGCGTTGTATTAATCTGTTTCAAGGAGTTCACACTGTTGTAATAATCTGTTTCAGGGAGTTTGCACTGTTGTATTAACCTGTTTCAGGGAGTTTGCGTTGTATTAATCTGTTTCAAGGAGTTCACACTGTTGTAATAATCTGTTTCAGGGAGTTCACGCTGTTGTATTAATCTGTTTCAGGGAGTTTGCACTGTTGTATTAATCTGTTTCAGGGAGTTCATGCTGTTGTATTAATCTGTTTCAGGGAGTTCACGCTGTTGTATTAATCTGTTTCAGGGAGTTTGTACTGTTGTATTAATCTGTTTCAGGGAGTTCATGCTGTTGTATTAATCTGTTTCAGGGAGTTTGCACTGTTGTATTAATCTGTTTGAGGGAGTTCACGCTGTTGTATTAATCTGTTTCAGGGAGTTCATGCTGTTGTATTAATCAGTTTCAGGGAGTTTGCACTGTTGTATTAATCTGTTTCAAGGAGTTCACACTGTTGTAATAATCTGTTTCAGGGAGTCTGCGCTGTTGTATACATCTGCTTCTGGGATCTCGCGTTGTATTAATGTGTTTCAGGGATTTTATGCTGTTGTATTAATCTGTTTCATGAAGCTCGCACTGTTCTATTAATCAGTCTCAGGGAGTTTGCGCTGTTCTATTAATCTCTTTCAGGATTTCATGGACTTCTCACTGTTGGATTAATCTGTTTTAGGGAGTTCAAGACGTTGTATTAATCTGTGTCATGGAGTACACACTGTTCTACAAATCTATTTCAGGGAGTTCACGATGTTGTATTAATCTGTTTCAGGGAGTTCACGCTGTTGTATTAATCTGTTTCAGGGAGTTCACGCTGTTGTATTTATCTGTTTAAGGGAGTTCACGCTGTTGTATTAATCTGTTTCAGGGAGTTTGCGCTATTGTATTAATCTGTTTCAGGGAGTTCATGCTGTTGTATTAATCTGTTTCAGGATTTCATGGACTTCTCACTATTGGCTTAATCTGATTCTGGGAACTCGTGCAGTAGTATTAATGTTTTTCAGGGAGTTAGCGCTGTTGTATTAATCTGTTTGACGGAGCTCGCGCTGTTGTATTAATCTGATTCAGGGAGTGTGCGCTGTTTTATGAATCTGTTTCAGGGAGTTCATGCTGATGTATTAATCTGCTTCAGGATTTCATGGACTTCTCACTATTGGCTTAATCTGTTTCTGGGAGCTCGTGCAGTAATGTTAATCTTTTTCAGGGAATTAGCGCTGTTGTATTAATCTGTTTGACGGAGCTCGCGCTGTTGTATTAATCTGTTTCAGGGAGCTCGCGCTATTCTATTATTCTGTTTTCGGGAGTTCACGCCGTTGTATTAATCTGTTTCAGGGAGTTTGCGCTGTTGTATTAATCAGTTTCAGGGAGTTTGCGCTGTTGTATTATTCTGTTTCAAGAAGTTCACACTTTTGTATTCATCTGTTTCAGGGAGTTAGCGCGGTTGTATTAATTTGTTTGAGGGAGCTCCCGCTGATATATTATTCTGTTTCAGGGAGTTTGCGCTGTTTTATTAATCTGTTTCAGGGAGCTCGCGCTGATTTATTAATCTGTTTCTGTGAGTTATCGCTGTTGTATTAATCTGTTTCAAGGAGTTCACGCTGATGTATTAATCTATTTCAGGCAGTTCACGCTGTTGTATTAATCTGTTTTAGGCAGTTCACGCTGTTGTATTAATCTGTTTCAGTGAGTTCGCGCTGCTGTATTAATCTGTTTCAGGGAGTTTGCGCTGTTCTATTAAACTGCTTCAGGGAGCTCGCCTTGTTTTAATGTGTTTCTGGGATTTCGCGCTGTTGTATTCATCTGTTTCTGGGAGTTCACGCTGTTGTGTTCATCTGTTTTATGGAGTTCACGATGTTGTATTAATCAGTGTCATGGAGTTTGCACTGTTGAATTAATCTGTTTCAGGGAGGTAACGCTGTTGTATGAATCTGTTTCAGGGAGTTTGCACTGTTGTATTAATCTGTTTCAGGGAGTTCATGCTGTTGTATTAATCTGTTTTAGGCAGTTCACGCTGTTGTATTAATCTGTTTCAGGGAGTTCGCGCTGCTGTATTAATCTGTTTCAGGGAGTTTGCGCTGTTCTATTAAACTGTTTCAGGGAGCTCGCCTTGTTTTAATGTGTTTCTGCGATTTCGCGCTGTTGTATTCATCTGTTTCTGGGAGTTCACGCTGTTGTGTTCATCTGTTTTATGGAGTTCACGATGTTGTATTAATCAGTGTCATGGAGTACACACTGTTCTACTAATCTATTTCAGGAAGTTCACGCTGTTGTATTAATCTGTTTCAGGGAGTTCATGCTGTTGTATTAATCCGTTTCAGGGAGTTCACGCTTTTGAATTAATCAGTTTCATGGACTTCACGCTGTTGTATTAATCAGTTTCAGAGAGTTTGCTTTGTATTAATCTGTTTCAAGGAGTTCACACTGTTGTAATAATCTCTCTCAGGGAGTCTGCGCTGTTGTATTCATCTGTTTCTGGGAGCTCGCGTTGTATTAATGTGTTATAGGGATTTCGCGCTGTTGTATTAATCTGTTTCATGAAGCTCGCACTGTTCTATTAATCAGTCTCAGGGAGTTTGCGCTGTTGTATTAATCTGTTTCAGGATTTCATGGACTTCTCACTTTTGGATTAATCTGTTTTAGGGAGTTCACGATGTTGTATTAATCTGTTTCAGGGAGTTCACGCTGTTGTATTATTCTGTTTCAGGGAGTTCACGCTGTTGTATTAATCCGTTTCAGGGAGTTTGCGTTGTATTAATCTGTTTCAAGGAGTTCACACTGTTGTAATAATCTGTTTCAGGGAGTTCACGCTGTTGTTTTATTCTGTTTCAGGGAGTTTGCACTGTTGTATTAATCTGTTTCAGGGAGTTCATGCTGTTGTATTAATCTGTTTCAGGGAGTTCACGCTGTTGTATTAATCTGTTTCAGGGAGTTTATACTGTTGTATTAATCTGTTTCAGGGAGTTTGCACTGTTGTATTAATCTGTTTGAGGGAGTTCACGCTGTTGTATTAATCTGTTTCAGGGAGTTCATGCTGTTGTATTAATCAGTTTCAGGGAGTTTGCACTGTTGTATTAATCTGTTTCAAGGAGTTCACACTGTTGTAATAATCTGTTTCAGGGAGTCTGCGCTGTTGTTTACATCTGCTTCTGGGATCTCGCGTTGTATTAATGTGTTTCAGGGATTTTATGCTGTTGTATTAATCTGTTTCATGAAGCTCGCACTGTTCTATTAATCAGTCTCAGGGAGTTTGCGCTGTTCTATTAATCTCTTTCAGGATTTCATGGACTTCTCACTGTTGGATTCATCTGTTTTAGGGAGTTCAAGACGTTGTATTAATCTGTGTCATGGAGTACACACTGTTCTACAAATCTATTTGAGGGAGTTCACGCTGTTGTATTAATCTGTTTCAGGGAGTTCACGCTGTTGTATTAATCTGTTTCAGGGAGTTCACGCTGTTGTATTTATCTGTTTCAGGGAGTTCACGCTGTTGTATTAATCTGTTTCAGGGAGTTTGCGCTGTTGTATTAATCTGTTTCAGGGAGTTCATGCTGTTGTATTAATCTGTTTCAGGATTTCATGGACTTCTCACTATTGGCTTAATCTGTTTCTGGGAACTCGTGCAGTAGTATTAATGTTTTTCAGGGAGTTAGCGCTGTTGTATTAATCTGTTTGACGGAGCTCGCGCTGTTGTATTAATCTGATTCAGGGAGTGTGCGCTGTTTTATTAATCTGTTTCAGGGAGTTCATGCTGATGAATTAATCTGTTTCAGGATTTCATGGACTTCTCACTATTGGCTTAATCTGTTTCTGGGAGCTCGTGCAGTAATATTAATCTTTTTCAGGGAATTAGCGCTGTTGTATTAATCTGTTTGACGGAGCTCGCGCTGTTGTATTACTCTGTTTCAGGGAGTGTGCGCTGTTTTATTAATCTGTTTCAGGGAGCTCGCGCTATTCTATTAATCTGTTTTTGGGAGTTCACGCCGTTGTATTAATCTGTTTCAGGGAGTTTGCGCTGTTGTATTAATCAGTTTCAGGGAGTTTGCGCTGTTGTATTATTCTGTTTCAAGGAGTTCACACTTTTGTTTTCATCTGTTTCAGGGAGTTAGCGCGGTTGTATTAATTTGTTTGAGGGAGCTCCCGCTGATATATTATTCTGTTTCAGGGAGTTTGCGCTGTTTTATTAATCTGTTTCAGGGAGCTCGCGCTGATTTATTAATCTGTTTCAGTGAGTTCACGCTGTTGTATTAATCTGTTTCTGTGAGTTATCGCTGTTGTATTAATCTGTTTCAAGGAGTTCACGATGATGTATTAATCTATTTCAGGCAGTTCACGCTGTTGTATTAATCTGTTTTAGGCAGTTCACGCTGTTGTATTAATCTGTTTCAGGGAGTTCGCGCTGCTGTATTAATCTGTTTCAGGGAGTTTGCGCTGTTCTATTAAACTGTTTCAGGGAGCTCGCCTTGTTTTAATGTGTTTCTGCGATTTCGCGCTGTTGTATTCATCTGTTTCTGGGAGTTCACGCTGTTGTGTTCATCTGTTTTATGGAGTTCACGATGTTGTATTAATCAGTGTCATGGAGTACACACTGTTCTACTAATCTATTTCAGGAAGTTCACGCTGTTGTATTAATCTGTTTAAGGGAGTTCACGCTGTTGTATTAATCTGTTTCAGGGAGTTTGCGCTATTGTATTAATCTGTTTCAGGGAGTTCATGCTGTTGTATTAATCTGTTTCAGGATTTCATGGACTTCTCACTATTGGCTTAATCTGATTCTGGGAACTCGTGCAGTAGTATTAATGTTTTTCAGGGAGTTAGCGCTGTTGTATTAATCTGTTTGACGGAGCTCGCGCTGTTGTATTAATCTGATTCAGGGAGTGTGCGCTGTTTTATGAATCTGTTTCAGGGAGTTCATGCTGATGTATTAATCTGCTTCAGGATTTCATGGACTTCTCACTATTGGCTTAATCTGTTTCTGGGAGCTCGTGCAGTAATGTTAATCTTTTTCAGGGAATTAGCGCTGTTGTATTAATCTGTTTGACGGAGCTCGCGCTGTTGTATTAATCTGTTTCAGGGAGCTCGCGCTATTCTATTATTCTGTTTTCGGGAGTTCACGCCGTTGTATTAATCTGTTTCAGGGAGTTTGCGCTGTTGTATTAATCAGTTTCAGGGAGTTTGCGCTGTTGTATTATTCTGTTTCAAGAAGTTCACACTTTTGTATTCATCTGTTTCAGGGAGTTAGCGCGGTTGTATTAATTTGTTTGAGGGAGCTCCCGCTGATATATTATTCTGTTTCAGGGAGTTTGCGCTGTTTTATTAATCTGTTTCAGGGAGCTCGCGCTGATTTATTAATCTGTTTCTGTGAGTTATCGCTGTTGTATTAATCTGTTTCAAGGAGTTCACGCTGATGTATTAATCTATTTCAGGCAGTTCACGCTGTTGTATTAATCTGTTTTAGGCAGTTCACGCTGTTGTATTAATCTGTTTCAGTGAGTTCGCGCTGCTGTATTAATCTGTTTCAGGGAGTTTGCGCTGTTCTATTAAACTGCTTCAGGGAGCTCGCCTTGTTTTAATGTGTTTCTGGGATTTCGCGCTGTTGTATTCATCTGTTTCTGGGAGTTCACGCTGTTGTGTTCATCTGTTTTATGGAGTTCACGATGTTGTATTAATCAGTGTCATGGAGTTTGCACTGTTGAATTAATCTGTTTCAGGGAGGTAACGCTGTTGTATGAATCTGTTTCAGGGAGTTTGCACTGTTGTATTAATCTGTTTCAGGGAGTTCATGCTGTTGTATTAATCTGTTTTAGGCAGTTCACGCTGTTGTATTAATCTGTTTCAGGGAGTTCGCGCTGCTGTATTAATCTGTTTCAGGGAGTTTGCGCTGTTCTATTAAACTGTTTCAGGGAGCTCGCCTTGTTTTAATGTGTTTCTGCGATTTCGCGCTGTTGTATTCATCTGTTTCTGGGAGTTCACGCTGTTGTGTTCATCTGTTTTATGGAGTTCACGATGTTGTATTAATCAGTGTCATGGAGTACACACTGTTCTACTAATCTATTTCAGGAAGTTCACGCTGTTGTATTAATCTGTTTCAGGGAGTTCATGCTGTTGTATTAATCCGTTTCAGGGAGTTCACGCTTTTGAATTAATCAGTTTCATGGACTTCACGCTGTTGTATTAATCAGTTTCAGAGAGTTTGCTTTGTATTAATCTGTTTCAAGGAGTTCACACTGTTGTAATAATCTCTCTCAGGGAGTCTGCGCTGTTGTATTCATCTGTTTCTGGGAGCTCGCGTTGTATTAATGTGTTATAGGGATTTCGCGCTGTTGTATTAATCTGTTTCATGAAGCTCGCACTGTTCTATTAATCAGTCTCAGGGAGTTTGCGCTGTTGTATTAATCTGTTTCAGGATTTCATGGACTTCTCACTTTTGGATTAATCTGTTTTAGGGAGTTCACGATGTTGTATTAATCTGTTTCAGGGAGTTCACGCTGTTGTATTAATCCGTTTCAGGGAGTTCACGCTGTTGTATTAATCTGTTTCAGGGAGTTTGCACTGTTGTATTAATCTGTTTCAGGGAGTTCATGCTGATGTATTAATCTGTTTCAGGATTTCATTGACTTCTCACTATTGGCTTAATCTGTTTCTGGGAGCTCGTGCAATAGTATTAATCTTTTTCAGGCAGTTAGCGCTGTTGTATTAATCTGTTTGACGGAGCTCACGCCGTTGTATTAATCTGATTCAGGGAGTGTGCGCTGTTTTATTAATCTGTTTCAGGGAGCTCGCGCTGTTGTATTAATCTGATTCAGGGAGTGTGCGCTGTTTTATTAATCTGTTTCAGGGAGCTCGCGCTGTTGTATTAATCTGTTTCAAGGAGTTCACACTTTTGTATTAATCTGTTTCAGCGAGTTTGCACTGTTCTATTAACCCTTGTAAGAGAGCTCGCGTTGTATTAATGTGTTTCAGGGATTTTGCGCTGTTGTATTAATCAGTTTCACGGAGATTGCGCTGTTGTATTATTCTGTTTCAAGGAGTTCACACTTTTGTATTCATCTGTTTCAGGGAGTTTGCACTGTTCTATTAACCCTTGTAAGAGAGCTCGCTTTGTATTAATGTGTTTCAGGGATTTTGCGCTGTTGTATTAATCAGTTTCACGGAGTTTGCGCTGTTGTATTATTCTGTTTCAAGGAGTTCACACTTTTGTATTCATCTGTTTCAGGGAGTTTGCACTGTTCTATTAATCCTTTTAAGGGAGCTCGCGTTATATTAATGTGTTTCAGGGATTTCGCGCTGTTGTATTATTCTGTTTCGGGGTGTTTGAGCTGTTGTATTAATCTGTTTCAGGGAGTTAGCGCGGTTGTATTAATTTGTTTGAGTGAGCTCCCGCTGATATATTATTCTGTTTCAGGGAGTTTGCGCTGTTTTATTAATCTGTTTCAGGGAGCTCGCGCTGATTTATTAATCTGTTTCAGTGAGTTCACGCTGTTGTATTAATCTGTTTCTGTGTGTTCTCGCTGTTGTATTATTCTGTTTCAGGGAGTTCACGCTGTTGTATTAATCTGTTTCAGGGAGTTTGCACTGTTGTATTAATCTGTTTCAGGGAGTTCATGCTGTTGTATTAATCTGTTTCAGGGAGTTCACGCTGTTGTATTATTCTGTTTCAGGGAGTTCACGCTGTTGTATTAATCTGTTTCAGGGAGTTTGCACTGTTGTATTAATCTGTTTCAGGGAGTTCACGCTGTTGTATTAATCTGATTCAGGGAGTTCACGCTGTTGTATTATTCTGTTTCAGGGAGTTCACGCTGTTGTATTAATCTGTTTCAGGGAGTTTGCACTGTTGTATTTATCTGTTTCAGGGAGTTCATGCTGTTGTATTAATCTGTTTCAGGGAGTTTGCACTGTTGTATTAATCTGTTTCAGGGAGTTCACGCTGTTGTATTAAACTGTTTTAGGGAGTTCACACTGTTGTATTAATCTGTTTCATGGAGTTTGCACTGTTGTATTTATCTGATTCAGGGAATTCATGCTGTTGTATTAATCTGTTTCAGGGAGTTTGCGTTGTATTAATCTGTTTCAAGGAGTTCACACTGTTGTAATAATCTGTTTCAGGGAGTTTGCACTGTTGTATTAATCTGTTTCAGGGAGTTTGCGTTGTATTAATCTGTTTCAAGGAGTTCACACTGTTGTAATAATCTGTTTCAGGGAGTTTGCACTGTTGTATTAACCTGTTTCAGGGAGTTTGCGTTGTATTAATCTGTTTCAAGGAGTTCACACTGTTGTAATAATCTGTTTCAGGGAGTTCACGCTGTTGTATTAATCTGTTTCAGGGAGTTTGCACTGTTGTATTAATCTGTTTCAGGGAGTTCATGCTGTTGTATTAATCTGTTTCAGGGAGTTCACGCTGTTGTATTAATCTGTTTCAGGGAGTTTGTACTGTTGTATTAATCTGTTTCAGGGAGTTCATGCTGTTGTATTAATCTGTTTCAGGGAGTTTGCACTGTTGTATTAATCTGTTTGAGGGAGTTCACGCTGTTGTATTAATCTGTTTCAGGGAGTTCATGCTGTTGTATTAATCAGTTTCAGGGAGTTTGCACTGTTGTATTAATCTGTTTCAAGGAGTTCACACTGTTGTAATAATCTGTTTCAGGGAGTCTGCGCTGTTGTATACATCTGCTTCTGGGATCTCGCGTTGTATTAATGTGTTTCAGGGATTTTATGCTGTTGTATTAATCTGTTTCATGAAGCTCGCACTGTTCTATTAATCAGTCTCAGGGAGTTTGCGCTGTTCTATTAATCTCTTTCAGGATTTCATGGACTTCTCACTGTTGGATTAATCTGTTTTAGGGAGTTCAAGACGTTGTATTAATCTGTGTCATGGAGTACACACTGTTCTACAAATCTATTTCAGGGAGTTCACGCTGTTGTATTAATCTGTTTCAGGGAGTTCACGCTGTTGTATTAATCTGTTTCAGGGAGTTCACGCTATTGTATTTATCTGTTTAAGGGAGTTCACGCTGTTGTATTAATCTGTTTCAGGGAGTTTGCGCTATTGTATTAATCTGTTTCAGGGAGTTCATGCTGTTGTATTAATCTGTTTCAGGATTTCATGGACTTCTCACTATTGGCTTAATCTGATTCTGGGAACTCGTGCAGTAGTATTAATGTTTTTCAGGGAGTTAGCGCTGTTGTATTAATCTGTTAGACGGAGCTCGCGCTGTTGTATTAATCTGATTCAGGGAGTGTGCGCTGTTTTATTAATCTGTTTCAGGGAGTTCATGCTGATGTATTAATCTGCTTCAGGATTTCATGGACTTCTCACTATTGGCTTAATCTGTTTCTGGGAGCTCGTGCAGTAATGTTAATCTTTTTCAGGGAATTAGCGCTGTTGTATTAATCTGTTTCAGGGAGTGTGCGCTGTTTTATTAATCTGTTTCAGGGAGCTCGCGCTATTCTATTAATCTGTTTTCGGGAGTTCACGCCGTTGTATTAATCTGTTTCAGGGAGTTTGCGCTGTTGTATTAATCAGTTTCAGGGAGTTTGCGCTGTTGTATTATTCTGTTTCAAGAAGTTCACACTTTTGTATTCATCTGTTTCAGGGAGTTAGCGCGGTTGTATTAATTTGTTTGAGGGAGCTCCCGCTGATATATTATTCTGTTTCAGGGAGTTTGCGCTGTTTTATTAATCTGTTTCAGGGAGCTCGCGCTGATTTATTAATCTGTTTCTGTGAGTTATCGCTGTTGTATTAATCTGTTTCAAGGAGTTCACGCTGATGTATTAATCTATTTCAGGCAGTTCACGCTGTTGTATTAATCTGTTTTAGGCAGTTCACGCTGTTGTATTAATCTGTTTCAGGGAGTTCGCGCTGCTGTATTAATCTGTTTCAGGGAGTTTGCGCTGTTCTATTAAACTGCTTCAGGGAGCTCGCCTTGTTTTAATGTGTTTCTGGGATTTCGCGCTGTTGTATTCATCTGTTTCTGGGAGTTCACGCTGTTGTGTTCATCTGTTTTATGGAGTTCACGATGTTGTATTAATCAGTGTCATGGAGTTTGCACTGTTGAATTAATCTGTTTCAGGGAGGTAACGCTGTTGTATGAATCTGTTTCAGGGAGTTTGCACTGTTGTATTAATCTGTTTCAGGGAGTTCATGCTGTTGTATTAATCTTTTTCAGGGAGTTCACGCTGTTATATTAATCAGTTTCAGGGAGTTCACGCTGTTGTATTAATCTGTTTCAAGGAGTTCACACTGTTGTATTAATCTGTTTCAGGGAGTTAGCGCTGTTGTATTAATCTGTTTGACGGAGCTCGCGCTGTTGTATTAATCTGTTTCAGGGAGTGTGCGCTGTTTTATTAATCTGTTTCAGGGAGCTCGCGCTGTTGTATTAATCTGATTCAGGGAGTGTGCGCTCTTTTATTAATCTGTTTCAGGGAGCTAGCGCTGTTGTATTAATCTGTTTGACGGAGCTCGCGCTGTTGTATTAACCTGTTTCAGGGAGTGTGCGCTGTTTTATTAATCTGTTTCAGGAGGTTTGCGCTGTTGTATTATTCTGTTTCAAGGAGTTCACACTTTTGTATTCATCTGTTTCAGGGAGTTTGCACTGTTCTATTAATCCTTGTAAGAGAGCTCGCGTTGTATTAATGTGTTTCACCAACCCTCTTTTCAATCTTCTACAGCATGATGCTGAACCAAGCCATGAAAGACCCCAACAATGAAGACGCTGTTTGCATCCGGTACCGCACGGATGGCAGTCTCTTCAATCTGAGGCGCCTGCAAGCTCACACCAAGACACAAGAGAAACTTGTCCGTGAACTACTCTTTGCAGATGATGCCGCTTTAGTTGCCCATTCAGAGCCAGCTCTTCAGCGCTTGACGTCCTGCTTTGCGGAAACTGCCAAAATGTTTGGCCTGGAAGTCAGCCTCAAGAAAACTGAGGTCCTCCATCAGCCAGCTCCCCACCATGATTACCAGCCCCCCCACATCTCCATTGGGCACACAAAACTCAAAACGGTCAACCAGTTTACCTATCTCGGCTGCACCATTTCATCAGATGCAAGGATCGACAATGAGATAGACAACAGACTCCCCAAGGCAAATAGCGCCTTTGGAAGACTACACAAAAGAGTCTGGAAAAACAACCAACTGAAAAACCTCACAAAGATAAGCGTATACAGAGCCGTTGTCATACCCACACTCCTGTTCGGCTCCGAATCATGGGTCCTCTACCGGCACCACCTACGGCTCCTAGAACACTTCCACCAGCGTTGTCTCCGCTCCATCCTCAACATCCATTGGAGCGCTTACACCCCTAACGTCGAAGTACTCGAGATGGCAGAGGTCGACAGCATCGAGTCCACGCTGCTGAAGATCCAGCTGCGCTGGATGGGTCACGTCTCCAGAATGGAGGACCATCGCCTTCCCAAGATCGTGTTATATGGCGAGCTCTCCACTGGCCACCATGACAGAGGTGCACCAAAGAAAAGGTACAAGGACTGCCTAAAGAAATCTCTTGGTGCCTGCCACATTGACCACCGCCAGTGAGCTGATAACGCCTCAAACCGTGCATCTTGGCGCCTCACAGTTTGGCGGGCAGCAACCTCCTTTGAAGAAGACCGCAGAGCCCACCTCACTGACAAAAGGCAAAGGAGGAAAAACCCAACACCCAACCCCAACCAACCAATTTTCCCTTGCAACTGCTGCAATCGTGTCTGCCTCTCCCGCATCGGACTTGTCAGCCACAAACGAGCCTGCAGCTGACGTGGACTTTTTACCCCCTCCATATATCTTCGTCCGCGAAGCCAAGCCAAAGAAAAAAAATTAATCCTTTTAAGGGAGCTCGCGTTATATTAATGTGTTTCAGGGATTTCGCGCTGTTGTATTAAACTGTTTCAGGGAGTTAGCGCAGTTGTATTAATTTGTTTGAGGGAGCTCCCGCTGATGTATTATTCTGTTTCAGGGAGTTTGCGCTGTTTTATTAATCTGTTTCAGAAAGTTTGAGCTGTTGTATTAATCTGTTTCAGAGTTTCATGGACTTCACGCTGTTGGATTAATCTGTTTTAGGGAGTTCAAGACGTTGTATTAATCTGTGTCATGGAGTACACACTGTTCTACAAATCTATTTCAGGGAGTTCACGCTGTTGTATTAATCTGTTTCAGGGAGTTTGCACTGTTGTATTAATCTGTTTCAGGGAGTTTGCGTTGTATTAATCTGTTTCAAGGAGTTCACACTGTTGTAATAATCTGTTTCAGGGAGTTTGCACTGTTGTATTAACCTGTTTCAGGGAGTTTGCGTTGTATTAATCTGTTTCAAGGAGTTCACACTGTTGTAATAATCTGTTTCAGGGAGTTCACGCTGTTGTATTAATCTGTTTCAGGGAGTTTGCACTGTTGTATTAATCTGTTTCAGGGAGTTCATGCTGTTGTATTAATCTGTTTCAGGGAGTTCACGCTGTTGTATTAATCTGTTTCAGGGAGTTTGTACTGTTGTATTAATCTGTTTCAGGGAGTTCATGCTGTTGTATTAATCTGTTTCAGGGAGTTTGCACTGTTGTATTAATCTGTTTGAGGGAGTTCACGCTGTTGTATTAATCTGTTTCAGGGAGTTCATGCTGTTGTATTAATCAGTTTCAGGGAGTTTGCACTGTTGTATTAATCTGTTTCAAGGAGTTCACACTGTTGTAATAATCTGTTTCAGGGAGTCTGCGCTGTTGTATACATCTGCTTCTGGGATCTCGCGTTGTATTAATGTGTTTCAGGGATTTTATGCTGTTGTATTAATCTGTTTCATGAAGCTCGCACTGTTCTATTAATCAGTCTCAGGGAGTTTGCGCTGTTCTATTAATCTCTTTCAGGATTTCATGGACTTCTCACTGTTGGATTAATCTGTTTTAGGGAGTTCAAGACGTTGTATTAATCTGTGTCATGGAGTACACACTGTTCTACAAATCTATTTCAGGGAGTTCACGCTGTTGTATTAATCTGTTTCAGGGAGTTCACGCTGTTGTATTAATCTGTTTCAGGGAGTTCACGCTGTTGTATTAATCTGTTTCAGGGAGTTCACGCTATTGTATTTATCTGTTTAAGGGAGTTCACGCTGTTGTATTAATCTGTTTCAGGGAGTTTGCGCTATTGTATTAATCTGTTTCAGGGAGTTCATGCTGTTGTATTAATCTGTTTCAGGATTTCATGGACTTCTCACTATTGGCTTAATCTGATTCTGGGAACTCGTGCAGTAGTATTAATGTTTTTCAGGGAGTTAGCGCTGTTGTATTAATCTGTTAGACGGAGCTCGCGCTGTTGTATTAATCTGATTCAGGGAGTGTGCGCTGTTTTATTAATCTGTTTCAGGGAGTTCATGCTGATGTATTAATCTGCTTCAGGATTTCATGGACTTCTCACTATTGGCTTAATCTGTTTCTGGGAGCTCGTGCAGTAATGTTAATCTTTTTCAGGGAATTAGCGCTGTTGTATTAATCTGTTTGACGGAGCTCGCGCTGTTGTATTAATCTGTTTCAGGGAGTGTGCGCTGTTTTATTAATCTGTTTCAGGGAGCTCGCGCTATTCTATTAATCTGTTTTCGGGAGTTCACGCCGTTGTATTAATCTGTTTCAGGGAGTTTGCGCTGTTGTATTAATCAGTTTCAGGGAGTTTGCGCTGTTGTATTATTCTGTTTCAAGAAGTTCACACTTTTGTATTCATCTGTTTCAGGGAGTTAGCGCGGTTGTATTAATTTGTTTGAGGGAGCTCCCGCTGATATATTATTCTGTTTCAGGGAGTTTGCGCTGTTTTATTAATCTGTTTCAGGGAGCTCGCGCTGATTTATTAATCTGTTTCTGTGAGTTATCGCTGTTGTATTAATCTGTTTCAAGGAGTTCACGCTGATGTATTAATCTATTTCAGGCAGTTCACGCTGTTGTATTAATCTGTTTTAGGCAGTTCACGCTGTTGTATTAATCTGTTTCAGGGAGTTCGCGCTGCTGTATTAATCTGTTTCAGGGAGTTTGCGCTGTTCTATTAAACTGCTTCAGGGAGCTCGCCTTGTTTTAATGTGTTTCTGGGATTTCGCGCTGTTGTATTCATCTGTTTCTGGGAGTTCACGCTGTTGTGTTCATCTGTTTTATGGAGTTCACGATGTTGTATTAATCAGTGTCATGGAGTTTGCACTGTTGAATTAATCTGTTTCAGGGAGGTAACGCTGTTGTATGAATCTGTTTCAGGGAGTTTGCACTGTTGTATTAATCTGTTTCAGGGAGTTCATGCTGTTGTATTAATCTTTTTCAGGGAGTTCACGCTGTTATATTAATCAGTTTCAGGGAGTTCACGCTGTTGTATTAATCTGTTTCAAGGAGTTCACACTGTTGTATTAATCTGTTTCAGGGAGTTAGCGCTGTTGTATTAATCTGTTTGACGGAGCTCGCGCTGTTGTATTAATCTGTTTCAGGGAGTGTGCGCTGTTTTATTAATCTGTTTCAGGGAGCTCGCGCTGTTGTATTAATCTGATTCAGGGAGTGTGCGCTCTTTTATTAATCTGTTTCAGGGAGCTAGCGCTGTTGTATTAATCTGTTTGACGGAGCTCGCGCTGTTGTATTAACCTGTTTCAGGGAGTGTGCGCTGTTTTATTAATCTGTTTCAGGAGGTTTGCGCTGTTGTATTATTCTGTTTCAAGGAGTTCACACTTTTGTATTCATCTGTTTCAGGGAGTTTGCACTGTTCTATTAATCCTTGTAAGAGAGCTCGCGTTGTATTAATGTGTTTCACCAACCCTCTTTTCAATCTTCTACAGCATGATGCTGAACCAAGCCATGAAAGACCCCAACAATGAAGACGCTGTTTGCATCCGGTACCGCACGGATGGCAGTCTCTTCAATCTGAGGCGCCTGCAAGCTCACACCAAGACACAAGAGAAACTTGTCCGTGAACTACTCTTTGCAGATGATGCCGCTTTAGTTGCCCATTCAGAGCCAGCTCTTCAGCGCTTGACGTCCTGCTTTGCGGAAACTGCCAAAATGTTTGGCCTGGAAGTCAGCCTCAAGAAAACTGAGGTCCTCCATCAGCCAGCTCCCCACCATGATTACCAGCCCCCCCACATCTCCATTGGGCACACAAAACTCAAAACGGTCAACCAGTTTACCTATCTCGGCTGCACCATTTCATCAGATGCAAGGATCGACAATGAGATAGACAACAGACTCCCCAAGGCAAATAGCGCCTTTGGAAGACTACACAAAAGAGTCTGGAAAAACAACCAACTGAAAAACCTCACAAAGATAAGCGTATACAGAGCCGTTGTCATACCCACACTCCTGTTCGGCTCCGAATCATGGGTCCTCTACCGGCACCACCTACGGCTCCTAGAACACTTCCACCAGCGTTGTCTCCGCTCCATCCTCAACATCCATTGGAGCGCTTACACCCCTAACGTCGAAGTACTCGAGATGGCAGAGGTCGACAGCATCGAGTCCACGCTGCTGAAGATCCAGCTGCGCTGGATGGGTCACGTCTCCAGAATGGAGGACCATCGCCTTCCCAAGATCGTGTTATATGGCGAGCTCTCCACTGGCCACCATGACAGAGGTGCACCAAAGAAAAGGTACAAGGACTGCCTAAAGAAATCTCTTGGTGCCTGCCACATTGACCACCGCCAGTGAGCTGATAACGCCTCAAACCGTGCATCTTGGCGCCTCACAGTTTGGCGGGCAGCAACCTCCTTTGAAGAAGACCGCAGAGCCCACCTCACTGACAAAAGGCAAAGGAGGAAAAACCCAACACCCAACCCCAACCAACCAATTTTCCCTTGCAACTGCTGCAATCGTGTCTGCCTCTCCCGCATCGGACTTGTCAGCCACAAACGAGCCTGCAGCTGACGTGGACTTTTTACCCCCTCCATATATCTTCGTCCGCGAAGCCAAGCCAAAGAAAAAAAATTAATCCTTTTAAGGGAGCTCGCGTTATATTAATGTGTTTCAGGGATTTCGCGCTGTTGTATTAAACTGTTTCAGGGAGTTAGCGCAGTTGTATTAATTTGTTTGAGGGAGCTCCCGCTGATGTATTATTCTGTTTCAGGGAGTTTGCGCTGTTTTATTAATCTGTTTCAGAAAGTTTGAGCTGTTGTATTAATCTGTTTCAGAGTTTCATGGACTTCACGCTGTTGGATTAATCTGTTTTAGGGAGTTCAAGACGTTGTATTAATCTGTGTCATGGAGTACACACTGTTCTACAAATCTATTTCAGGGAGTTCACGCTGTTGTATTAATCTGTTTCAGGGAGTTTGCACTGTTGTATTAATCTGTTTCAGGGAGTTTGCGTTGTATTAATCTGTTTCAAGGAGTTCACACTGTTGTAATAATCTGTTTCAGGGAGTTTGCACTGTTGTATTAACCTGTTTCAGGGAGTTTGCGTTGTATTAATCTGTTTCAAGGAGTTCACACTGTTGTAATAATCTGTTTCAGGGAGTTCACGCTGTTGTATTAATCTGTTTCAGGGAGTTTGCACTGTTGTATTAATCTGTTTCAGGGAGTTCATGCTGTTGTATTAATCTGTTTCAGGGAGTTCACGCTGTTGTATTAATCTGTTTCAGGGAGTTTGTACTGTTGTATTAATCTGTTTCAGGGAGTTCATGCTGTTGTATTAATCTGTTTCAGGGAGTTTGCACTGTTGTATTAATCTGTTTGAGGGAGTTCACGCTGTTGTATTAATCTGTTTCAGGGAGTTCATGCTGTTGTATTAATCAGTTTCAGGGAGTTTGCACTGTTGTATTAATCTGTTTCAAGGAGTTCACACTGTTGTAATAATCTGTTTCAGGGAGTCTGCGCTGTTGTATACATCTGCTTCTGGGATCTCGCGTTGTATTAATGTGTTTCAGGGATTTTATGCTGTTGTATTAATCTGTTTCATGAAGCTCGCACTGTTCTATTAATCAGTCTCAGGGAGTTTGCGCTGTTCTATTAATCTCTTTCAGGATTTCATGGACTTCTCACTGTTGGATTAATCTGTTTTAGGGAGTTCAAGACGTTGTATTAATCTGTGTCATGGAGTACACACTGTTCTACAAATCTATTTCAGGGAGTTCACGCTGTTGTATTAATCTGTTTCAGGGAGTTCACGCTGTTGTATTAATCTGTTTCAGGGAGTTCACGCTGTTGTATTAATCTGTTTCAGGGAGTTCACGCTATTGTATTTATCTGTTTAAGGGAGTTCACGCTGTTGTATTAATCTGTTTCAGGGAGTTTGCGCTATTGTATTAATCTGTTTCAGGGAGTTCATGCTGTTGTATTAATCTGTTTCAGGATTTCATGGACTTCTCACTATTGGCTTAATCTGATTCTGGGAACTCGTGCAGTAGTATTAATGTTTTTCAGGGAGTTAGCGCTGTTGTATTAATCTGTTAGACGGAGCTCGCGCTGTTGTATTAATCTGATTCAGGGAGTGTGCGCTGTTTTATTAATCTGTTTCAGGGAGTTCATGCTGATGTATTAATCTGCTTCAGGATTTCATGGACTTCTCACTATTGGCTTAATCTGTTTCTGGGAGCTCGTGCAGTAATGTTAATCTTTTTCAGGGAATTAGCGCTGTTGTATTAATCTGTTTGACGGAGCTCGCGCTGTTGTATTAATCTGTTTCAGGGAGTGTGCGCTGTTTTATTAATCTGTTTCAGGGAGCTCGCGCTATTCTATTAATCTGTTTTCGGGAGTTCACGCCGTTGTATTAATCTGTTTCAGGGAGTTTGCGCTGTTGTATTAATCAGTTTCAGGGAGTTTGCGCTGTTGTATTATTCTGTTTCAAGAAGTTCACACTTTTGTATTCATCTGTTTCAGGGAGTTAGCGCGGTTGTATTAATTTGTTTGAGGGAGCTCCCGCTGATATATTATTCTGTTTCAGGGAGTTTGCGCTGTTTTATTAATCTGTTTCAGGGAGCTCGCGCTGATTTATTAATCTGTTTCTGTGAGTTATCGCTGTTGTATTAATCTGTTTCAAGGAGTTCACGCTGATGTATTAATCTATTTCAGGCAGTTCACGCTGTTGTATTAATCTGTTTTAGGCAGTTCACGCTGTTGTATTAATCTGTTTCAGGGAGTTCGCGCTGCTGTATTAATCTGTTTCAGGGAGTTTGCGCTGTTCTATTAAACTGCTTCAGGGAGCTCGCCTTGTTTTAATGTGTTTCTGGGATTTCGCGCTGTTGTATTCATCTGTTTCTGGGAGTTCACGCTGTTGTGTTCATCTGTTTTATGGAGTTCACGATGTTGTATTAATCAGTGTCATGGAGTTTGCACTGTTGAATTAATCTGTTTCAGGGAGGTAACGCTGTTGTATGAATCTGTTTCAGGGAGTTTGCACTGTTGTATTAATCTGTTTCAGGGAGTTCATGCTGTTGTATTAATCTTTTTCAGGGAGTTCACGCTGTTATATTAATCAGTTTCAGGGAGTTCACGCTGTTGTATTAATCTGTTTCAAGGAGTTCACACTGTTGTATTAATCTGTTTCAGGGAGTTAGCGCTGTTGTATTAATCTGTTTGACGGAGCTCGCGCTGTTGTATTAATCTGTTTCAGGGAGTGTGCGCTGTTTTATTAATCTGTTTCAGGGAGCTCGCGCTGTTGTATTAATCTGATTCAGGGAGTGTGCGCTCTTTTATTAATCTGTTTCAGGGAGCTAGCGCTGTTGTATTAATCTGTTTGACGGAGCTCGCGCTGTTGTATTAACCTGTTTCAGGGAGTGTGCGCTGTTTTATTAATCTGTTTCAGGAGGTTTGCGCTGTTGTATTATTCTGTTTCAAGGAGTTCACACTTTTGTATTCATCTGTTTCAGGGAGTTTGCACTGTTCTATTAATCCTTGTAAGAGAGCTCGCGTTGTATTAATGTGTTTCACCAACCCTCTTTTCAATCTTCTACAGCATGATGCTGAACCAAGCCATGAAAGACCCCAACAATGAAGACGCTGTTTGCATCCGGTACCGCACGGATGGCAGTCTCTTCAATCTGAGGCGCCTGCAAGCTCACACCAAGACACAAGAGAAACTTGTCCGTGAACTACTCTTTGCAGATGATGCCGCTTTAGTTGCCCATTCAGAGCCAGCTCTTCAGCGCTTGACGTCCTGCTTTGCGGAAACTGCCAAAATGTTTGGCCTGGAAGTCAGCCTCAAGAAAACTGAGGTCCTCCATCAGCCAGCTCCCCACCATGATTACCAGCCCCCCCACATCTCCATCGGGCACACAAAACTCAAAACGGTCAACCAGTTTACCTATCTCGGCTGCACCATTTCATCAGATGCAAGGATCGACAATGAGATAGACAACAGACTCCCCAAGGCAAATAGCGCCTTTGGAAGACTACACAAAAGAGTCTGGAAAAACAACCAACTGAAAAACCTCACAAAGATAAGCGTATACAGAGCCGTTGTCATACCCACACTCCTGTTCGGCTCCGAATCATGGGTCCTCTACCGGCACCACCTACGGCTCCTAGAACACTTCCACCAGCGTTGTCTCCGCTCCATCCTCAACATCCATTGGAGCGCTTACACCCCTAACGTCGAAGTACTCGAGATGGCAGAGGTCGACAGCATCGAGTCCACGCTGCTGAAGATCCAGCTGCGCTGGATGGGTCACGTCTCCAGAATGGAGGACCATCGCCTTCCCAAGATCGTGTTATATGGCGAGCTCTCCACTGGCCACCATGACAGAGGTGCACCAAAGAAAAGGTACAAGGACTGCCTAAAGAAATCTCTTGGTGCCTGCCACATTGACCACCGCCAGTGAGCTGATAACGCCTCAAACCGTGCATCTTGGCGCCTCACAGTTTGGCGGGCAGCAACCTCCTTTGAAGAAGACCGCAGAGCCCACCTCACTGACAAAAGGCAAAGGAGGAAAAACCCAACACCCAACCCCAACCAACCAATTTTCCCTTGCAACTGCTGCAATCGTGTCTGCCTCTCCCGCATCGGACTTGTCAGCCACAAACGAGCCTGCAGCTGACGTGGACTTTTTACCCCCTCCATATATCTTCGTCCGCGAAGCCAAGCCAAAGAAAAAAAATTAATCCTTTTAAGGGAGCTCGCGTTATATTAATGTGTTTCAGGGATTTCGCGCTGTTGTATTAAACTGTTTCAGGGAGTTAGCGCAGTTGTATTAATTTGTTTGAGGGAGCTCCCGCTGATGTATTATTCTGTTTCAGGGAGTTTGCGCTGTTTTATTAATCTGTTTCAGAAAGTTTGAGCTGTTGTATTAATCTGTTTCAGAGTTTCATGGACTTCACGCTGTTGGATTAATCTGTTTGAAGGAGCTCATGCTGTTGTATTAATCTGTTTCATGGACTTCACGCTGTTGGATTAATCTGCTTCATGGAGCTCGTGTTGTTGTATTAATCTGTTTCAGGGAGTTCACGCTGTTGTATTAATCTATTTGTGGGACTTTGCGCTGTTGTATTAATCTGTTTCAGGGAGCTCGCGCTGTTTTATTAATCTATTTCAGGGAGTGTTCGCTGTTTTATTAATCTATTTCAGGGAGTTCGCGCTGTTGTATTAATCTGTTTCTGTGAGTTCTCGCTGTTGTATTAATCTGTTTCAAGGAGTTCACGCTGATGTATTAATCTATTTCAGGCAGTTCGTGCTGTTGTATTAATCTGTTTCAGGGAGTTCACGCTGTTGTATTAATCTGTTTTTGGGAGTTCACGCTCTTGTATTAATCAATTTCAGGGAGTTTGCGCTGTATTAATCTGTTTCAGGGAGCTCGCGCTGTTGTAATAATCTGTTTCGGGGAGCTTGCACAGTTGTATAAATCTGTTTCAGGGATTTTGCGCTGTTGTATCAATCAGTTTCAGGGAATTCGCGCTGTTGTATTAATCTGTTTTAGGGCGTTCACGCTGTTGTATTAATCTGTATTAGAGAGTTCACACTGTTGTATTAATCTTTTTTAGGGATTTCTTCCTGTTGCATTGATCTGTTGCAGGGAGCTCCACTTGTAATAATCTTTTTCAGGGAGTTTGCTCTGTTCTATTAATCTGTATCAGGGAGCTCGCACAGTTGTATTAATCTATTTAAAGGAGTACACACTTTTCTACTAATCTATTTCACGGACTTCACGCTGTTGTATTAATCTGTTTTAGGTTGTTCACGCTGTTGTAATAATCTGTTTCAGGGAGTTCATGCTGATGTATTAATCTGTTTCAGGATTTCATGGACTTCTCACTATTGGCTTAATCTGTTTCTGAGAGCTCGTGCAGTAGTATTAATCTTTTTCAGGGAGTTAGCGCTGTTGTATTAATCTGTTTGACGGAGCTCGCGCTGTTGTAATAATTTGATTCAGGGAGTGTGCGCTGTCTTATTAATCTGTTTCAGGGAGCTCGCGCTGTTGTATTAATCTGATTCAGGGAGTGTGCGCTGTTTTATTAATCTGTTTCAGGGAGCTCGCGCTGTTGTATTAATCTGTTTACGGGAGTTCATGCTGTTGAATTAATCTGTTTCAGGGAGTTTGCGCTGTTGTATTAATCAGTTTCAGGGAGCTCGCGCTGTTGTATTATTCTGTTTCAAGGAGTTCACACTTTTGTATTAATCTGTTTCAGGGAGATTGCACTGTTCTATTAACCCTTGTAAGGGAGCTCGCGTTGTATTAATTTATTTCAGGGATTTCGCGCTGTTGTATTAATCTGTTTTATGGAGCTCGCACCGTTGTATTAATCAGTTTCAGGTAGTGTGCGCTGTTATATTAATCTGTTTCAGGGTTTCATGGACTTCACGCTGTTCGATTAATCTGTTTCAGGGAGTGTGCGCTGTTTTATTAATCTGTTTCAGGGAGCTCGCGCTGTTGTATTAATCTGATTCAGGGAGTGTGCGCTGTTTTATTAATCTGTTTCAGGGAGCTAGCGCTGTTGTATTAATCTGTTTGACGGAGCTCACGCTGTTGTATTAACCTGTTTCAGGGAGTGTGCGCTGTTTTATTAATCTGTTTCAGGAGGTTTGCGCTGTTGTATTATTCTGTTTCAAGGAGTTCACACTTTTGTATTCATCTGTTTCAGGGAGTTTGCACTGTTCTATTAATCCTTGTAAGAGAGCTCGCGTTGTATTAATGTGTTTCACCAACCCTCTTTTCAATCTTCTTCAGCATGATGCTGAACCAAGCCATGAAAGACCCCAACAATGAAGACGCTGTTTGCATCCGGTACCGCACGGATGGCAGTCTCTTCAATCTGAGGCGCCTGCAAGCTCACACCAAGACACAAGAGAAACTTGTCCGTGAACTACTCTTTGCAGATGATGCCGCTTTAGTTGCCCATTCAGAGCCAGCTCTTCAGCGCTTGACGTCCTGCTTTGCGGAAACTGCCAAAATGTTTGGCCTGGAAGTCAGCCTCAAGAAAACTGAGGTCCTCCATCAGCCAGCTCCCCACCATGACTACCAGCCCCCCTACATCTCCATCGGGCACACAAAACTCAAAACGGTCAACCAGTTTACCTATCTCGGCTGCACCATTTCATCAGATGCAAGGATCGACAATGAGATAGACAACAGACTCCCCAAGGCAAATAGCGCCTTTGGAAGACTACACAAAAGAGTCTGGAAAAACAACCAACTGAAAAACCTCACAAAGATAAGCGTATACAGAGCCGTTGTCATACCCACACTCCTGTTCGGCTCCGAATCATGGGTCCTCTACCGGCACCACCTACGGCTCCTAGAACGCTTCCACCAGCGTTGTCTCCGCTCCATCCTCAACATCCATTGGAGCGCTTACACCCCTAACGTCGAAGTACTCGAGATGGCAGAGGTCGACAGCATCGAGTCCACGCTGCTGAAGATCCAGCTGCGCTGGATGGGTCACGTCTCCAGAATGGAGGACCATCGCCTTCCCAAGATCGTGTTATATGGCGAGCTCTCCACTGGCCACCGTGACAGAGCTGCACCAAAGAAAAGGTACAAGGACTGCCTAAAGAAATCTCTTGGTGCCTGCCACATTGACCACCGCCAGTGAGCTGATAACGCCTCAAACCGTGCATCTTGGCGCCTCACAGTTTGGCGGGCAGCAACCTCCTTTGAAGAAGACCGCAGAGCCCACCTCACTGACAAAAGGCAAAGGAGGAAAAACCCAACACCCAACCCCAACCAACCAATTTTCCCTTGCAACTGCTGCAATCGTGTCTGCCTCTCCCGCATCGGACTTGTCAGCCACAAACGAGCCTGCAGCTGACGTGGACTTTTTACCCCCTCCATATATCTTCGTCCGCGAAGCCAAGCCAAAGAAAAAAAATTAATCCTTTTAAGGGAGCTCGCGTTATATTAATGTGTTTCAGGGATTTCGCGCTGTTGTATTAAGCTGTTTCAGGGAGTTAGCGCAGTTGTATTAATTTGTTTGAGGGAGCTCCCGCTGATGTATTATTCTGTTTCAGGGAGTTTGCGCTGTTTTATTAATCTGTTTCAGAAAGTTTGCGCTGTTGTATTAATCTGTTTCAGAGTTTCATGGACTTCACGCTGTTGGATTAATCTGTTTGAAGGAGCTCATGCTGTTGTATTAATCTGTTTCATGGACTTCACGCTGTTGGATTAATCTGCTTCATGGAGCTCGTGTTGTTGTATTAATCTGTTTCAGGGAGTTCACGCTGTTGTATTAATCTATTTGTGGGACTTTGCGCTGTTGTATTAATCTGTTTCAGGGAGCTCGCGCTGTTTTATTAATCTATTTCAAGCAGTTCACGCTGTTGTATTAATCTTTTTCAGGAAGTTAGCGCTGTTTTATTAATCTGTTTCTGTGAGTTCTCGCTGTTGTATTAATCTGTTTCAAGGACTTCACGCTGATGTATTAATCTATTTCAGGCAGTTCGCGCTGTTGTATTAATCTGTTTCAGGGAGTTCACGCTGTTGTATTAATCTGTTTTTGGGAGTTCACGCTCTTGTATTAATCAATTTCAGGGAGTTTGCGCTGTATTAATCTGTTTCAGGGAGCTCGCGCTGTTGTAATAATCTGTTTCGGGGAGCTTGCACAGTTGTATAAATCTGTTTCAGGGAGTTCGCGCTGTTGTATTAATCTGTTTGACGGAGCTCGCGCTGTTGTATTAATCTGATTCAGGGAGTGTGCGCTGTTTTATTAATCTGTTTCAGGGAGCTCGCGCTGTTGTATTAATCTGTTTACGGGAGTTCATGCTGTTGAATTAATCTGTTTCAGGGAGTTTGCGCTGTTGTATTAATCAGTTTCAGGGAGCTCGCGCTGTTGTATTATTCTGTTTCAAGGAGTTCACACTTTTGTATTAATCTGTTTCAGGGAGATTGCACTGTTCTATTAACCCTTGTAAGGGAGCTCGCGTTGTATTAATTTATTTCAGGGATTTCGCGCTGTTGTATTAATCTGTTTTATGGAGCTCGCACCGTTGTATTAATCAGTTTCAGGTAGTGTGCGCTGTTATATTAATCTGTTTCAGGGTTTCATTGACTTCACGCTGTTCGATTAATCTGTTTCAGGGAGTGTGCGCTGTTTTATTAATCTGTTTCAGGGAGCTCGCGCTGTTGTATTAATCTGATTCAGGGAGTGTGCGCTGTTTTATTCATCTGTTTCAGGGAGCTAGCGCTGTTGAATTAATCTGTTTGACGGAGCTCGCGCTGTTGTATTAACCTGTTTCAGGGAGAGTGTGCTGTTTTATTAATCTGTTTCAGGAGGTTTGCGCTGTTGTATTATTCTGTTTCAAGGAGTTCACACTTTTGTATTCATCTGTTTCAGGGAGTTTGCACTGTTCTATTAATCCTTGTAAGAGAGCTCGCGTTGTATTAATGTGTTTCACCAACCCTCTTTTCAATCTTCTTCAGCATGATGCTGAACCAAGCCATGAAAGACCCCAACAATGAAGACGCTGTTTGCATCCGGTACCGTACGGATGCCAGTCTCTTCAATCTGAGGCGCCTGCAAGCTCACACCAAGACACAAGAGAAACTTGTCCGTGAACTACTCTTTGCAGATGATGCCGCTTTAGTTGCCCATTCAGAGCCAGCTCTTCAGCGCTTGACGTCCTGCTTTGTGGAAACTGCCAAAATGTTTGGCCTGGAAGTCAGCCTCAAGAAAACTGAGGTCCTCCATCAGCCAGCTCCCCACCATGACTACCAGCCCCCCCACATCCTCATCGGGCACACAAAACTCAAAACGGTCAACCAGTTTACCTATCTCGGCTGCACCATTTCATCAGATGCAAGGATCGACAATGAGATAGACAACAGACTCGCCAAGGCAAATAGCGCCTTTGGAAGACTACACAAAAGAGTCTGGAAAAACAACCAACTGAAAAACCTCACAAAGATAAGCGTATACAGAGCCGTTGTCATACCCACACTCCTGTTCGGCTCCGAATCATGGGTCCTCTACCGGCACCACCTACGGCTCCTAGAACGCTTCCACCAGCGTTGTCTCCGCTCCATCCTCAACATCCATTGGAGCGCTTACACCCCTAACGTCGAAGTACTCGAGATGGCAGAGGTCGACAGCATCGAGTCCACGCTGCTGAATATCCAGCTGAGCTGGATGGGTCACGTCTCCAGAATGGAGGACCATCGCCTTCCCAAGATCGTGTTAATTTGCGAGCTCTCCACTGGCCAACGTGACAGAGGTGCACCAAAGAAAAGGTACAAGGACTGCCTAAAGAGTTCACGCTGTTGGATTAATCTGCTTCATGGAGCTCGTGTTGTTGTATTAATCTGTTTCAGGGAGTGTGCGCTGTTTTATTAATCTGTTTCAGGGAGCTCGCGCTGTTGTATTAATCTGATTCAGGGAGTGTGCGCTGTTTTATTAATCTGTTTCAGGGAGTTCATGCTGATGTATTAATCTGTTTCAGGATTTAATGGACTTCTCACTATTGGCTTAATCTGTTTCTGGGAGCTCGTGCAGTAATATTAATCTTTTTCAGGGAATTAGCGCTGTTGTATTAATCTGTTTGACGGAGCTCGCGCTGTTGTATTAATCTGTTTCAGGGAGTGTGCGATGTTTTATTAATCTGTTTCAGGGAGCTCGCGCTATTCTATTAATCTGTTTTCGGGAGTTCACGCCGTTGTATTAATCTGTTTCAGGGAGTTCATGCTGTTGTATTAATCTCTTTCAGGGAATTTGCACTGTTGTATTAATCTGGTTCAGGGAGTTCACGCTGTTGTATTAATCTGTTTCAGGGAGTTGGCGCTGTTGTATTAATCTGTTTCAGGATTTCATGGACTTTTCACTGTTGGATTAATCTGTTTTAGGGAGTTCACGATGTTGTATTAATCTGTTTCAGGGAGTTCACGCTGTTGTATTAATCTGTTTCAGGGAGTTTGCACTGTTGTATTAATCTTTTTCAAGGAGTTCATGCTGTTGTATTAATCTGTTTCAGGGAGTTCACGCTGTTGTATTAATCTGTTACAGGGAGTTCACGCTGTTGTATTTATCTATTTCAGGGAGTTTGCACTGTTGTATTAATCTGTTTCAGGGAGTTCATGCTGATATATTAATCTGTTTCAGGATTTCATGGACTTCTCACTATTGGCTTAATCTGTTTCTGGAGCTCGTGCAGTAGTATTAATCTTTTTCAGGGAGTTAGCGCTGTTGTATTAATCTGTTTGACGGAGCTCGCGCTGCTGTATTAATCTGATTCAGGGAGTGTGCGCTGTTTTATTAATCTGTTTCAGGGAGCTCGTGCTGTTGTATTAATCTGATTCAGGGAGTGTGCGCTGTTTTATTAATCTGTTTCAGGGAGCTAGCGCTGTTGTATTAATCTGCTTTCGGGAGTTCACGCTGTTGAATTAATCTGTTTCAGGGAGTTTGCGCTGTTGTATTAATCAGTTTCAGGGAGCTCACGCTGTTGTAATAATCTGTTTCAGGGAGCTCGCGCTGTTGTATTAATCTGTTTCAGGGAGTTTGCGCTGTTGTATTAATCAGTTTCAGGGAGCTCGCGCTGTTGTATTAATCTGTTTCAAGGAGTTCACACTTTTGTATTAATCTGTTTCAGCGAGTTTGCACTGTTCTATTAACCCTTGTAAGAGAGCTCGCGTTGTATTAATGTGTTTCAGGGATTTCGCGCTGTTGTATTAATCAGTTTCACGGAGATTGCGCTGTTGTATTATTCTGTTTCAAGGAGTTCACACTTTTGTATTCATCTGTTTCAGGGAGTTTGCACTGTTCTATTAACCCTTGTAAGAGAGCTCGCGTTGTATTAATGTGTTTCAAGGATTTTGCGCTGTTGTATTAATCAGTTTCACGGAGTTTGCGCTGTTGTATTATTCTGTTTCAAGGAGTTCACACTTTTGTATTCATCTGTTTCAGGGAGTTTGCACTGTTCTATTAATCCTTTTAAGGGAGCTCGCGTTATATTAATGTGTTTCAGGGATTTCGCGCTGTTGTATTATTCTGTTTCGGGGAGTTTGAGCTGTTGTATTAATCTGTTTCAGGGAGTTAGCGCGGTTGTATTAATTTGTTTGAGTGAGCTCCCGCTGATATATTATTCTGTTTCAGGGAGTTTGCGCTGTTTTATTAATCTATTTCAGGGAGCTCGCGCTGATTTATTAATCTGTTTCAGTGAGTTCATGCTGTTGTATTAATCTGTTTCTGTGTGTTCTCGCTGTTGTATTTTTCTGTTTCAGGGAGTTTGCGCTGTTATATTCATCTTTTTCTGGGAGCTTGCGTTGTATTAATGTGTTTCAGGGATTTCCCACTGCTGTATTTATCTATTTCAGGGAGTTTGCGCTGTTGTATTAATCTGTTTCATGGCTTCATGTACTTCGCACTGTTGGATTAATCTGTTTCAGGTAGCTCGTGCTGTGGTACTAATCTTTTTCAGGGAGTTAACGCAGTTGTATTAATCCGTTTGACGGAGCTCGCGCTGTTGTATTAATCTGTTTCAGGGAGTGTGCGCTCTTTTATTAATCTGTTTCAGGGAGCTCGCGCTGTTCTATTAATCTGTTTTAGTGAGTTCACGCTGTTGTATTAATCTGTTTCAGGGAGTTTGCGCTGTTGTATTAATCGGTTTCAGGGAGTTTGCGCTGTTGTAAAATTCTGTTTCAAGGAGTTCACACTGTGGTATTAATCTCTTTCAGGGAGTATGTACTGTTCTATTAATCGGTTTAAGGGAGCTCGCATTGTATTAATGTGTTTCAGGGATTTCGCACAGTTGTATTAATCTGTTTCAGGGAGTTTGCGTTGTATTAATCTGTTTCAAGGAGTTCACACTGTTGTATTAATCTGATTCAGGGAGTTTGCGCTGTTGTATTAATCTGTTTCTGGGAGCTCGCGATGTATTAATGTGTTTCAGGGAGTTTACGCTGTTTTATTAACATGTTTCAGGGAGCTCTGGCTGTTGTATTAATCTGTTTCAGGGAGTTCGCGCTGTTGTATTAATCAGATTCAGGGAATTCGCACTGTTGTATTAATCTGTTTCAGGTAGTTCACGCTGTTGTATGAATCTGTTTTAGAGAGTTGACGCTGTTGTATTAATCTGTTTTAGAGAGTTCACGCTGTTGTACTAACCTGTTTCAGGGAGTTCACGCTGTTGTATTAATCTGTTTCAGGGAGTTCACGCTGTTGTATTAACCTGTTTCAACGAGTTTGCATTGTATTAATCTGTTTGAGGGAGTTCATGCTGTTGTATTAATCTGTTTCAGGGAGCTTGCGCTGTTGTATTTCTGTTTCAGGGAGTCTGCGCTGTTGTATTCATATGTTTCTGGGAACTCGCATTGTATTAATGTGTTTCAGGGATTTCGCACTGTTGTATTAATCTGTTACAGGGAGATCACACTGCTTTATTAATCAGTTTCAGGGAGTTTGCGCCGTTGTATTAATCTGTTTCAGGATTTCATGCACTTCTCACTGTTGGATTAATCTGTTTCTGGGAGCTCGTGCATTAGTATTAATCTTTTTCAGGGAGTTAGCGCTGTTGTATTAATCTGTTTGACGGAGCTCGCGCTGTTGTATTAATCTGTTTCAGGGAGTGTGCGCTGTTTTATTAATCTGTTTCAGGAGGTTTGCGCTGTTGTATTATTCTGTTTCAAGGAGTTCACACTTTTGTATTCGTCTGTTTCAGGGAATTTGCACTGTTGTATTAATCCTTTTAAGGGAGCTCGCGTTATATTAATGTGTTTCAGGGATTTCGCGCTGTTGTATTAATCTGTTTCAGGGAGTTAGTGCGGTTGTATTAATTTGTTTGAGGGAGATCCCGCTGATGTATTATTCTGTTTCAGGGAGTTTGCGCTGTTTTATTAATCTATTTCATGGAGCTCATGCTGTTGTATTAATCTGTTTCAGGGAGTTCGCGTTGTCTTATTAATCTATTTCATGTAGCTCATGTTGTTGTATTAATCTGTTTCAGGGAGTTCACGCTGTTGTATTAATCTATTTGTGGGACTTTGCGTTGTTGTATTAATCTGTTTCAGGGAGCTCGCGCTGTTTTATTAATCTGTTTCGGTGAGTTCACGCTGTTGTATTAATCTGTTTCTGTGAGTTCTTGCTGTTGTATTAATCTGTTTCAAGGAGTTCACGCTGAAATATTAATCTATTTCAGGCAGTTCACGCTGTTGTATTAATCTGGTTTAGGCAGTTCACCCTCTTGTACTAATCTGTTTCAGTTAGTTCGCGCTGCTGTATTAATCTGTTTCAGGGAGTTTGCGCTGTTCTATTAAACTGTTTCAGGGAGCTCGCCTTGTTTTAATGTGTTTCTGCGATTTCGCGCTGTTGTATTCATCTGTTTCTGGGAGTTCACGCTGTTGTGTTCATCTGTTTTATGGAGTTCACGATGTTGTATTAATCAGTGTCATGGAGTACACACTGTTCTACTAATCTATTTCAGGAAGTTCACGCTGTTGTATTAATCTGTTTCAGGGAGTTCATGCTGTTGTATTAATCTGTTTCAGGGAGTTCACGCTGTTGTATTAATCAGTTTCATGGACTTCACGCTGTTGTATTAATCAGTTTCAGAGAGTTTGCGTTGTATTAATCTGTTTCAAGGAGTTCACACTGTTGTAATAATCTGTCTCAGGGAGTCTGCGCTGTTGTATTCATCTGTTTCTGGGAGCTCGCGTTGTATTAATGTGTTATATGGATTTCGCGCTGTTGTATTAATCTGTTTCATGAAGCTCACACTGTTCTATTAATCAGTCTCAGGGAGTTTGCGCTGTTGTATTAATCTGTTTCAGGATTTCATGGACTTCTAATTTTTGGATTAATCTGTTTTAGGGAGTTCACGATGTTGTATTAATCTGTTTCAGGGAGTTCACGCTGTTGTATTAATCTGTTTCAGGGAGTTCACGCTGTTGTATTAATCTGTTTCAGGGAGTTTGCACTGTTGTATTAATCTGTTTCAGGGAGTTCATGCTGATGTATTAATCTGTTTCAGGATTTCATTGACTTCTCACTATTGGCTTAATCTGTTTCTGGGAGCTCGTGCAATAGTATTAATCTTTTTCAGGCAGTTAGCGCTGTTGTATTAATCTGTTTGACGGAGCTCGCGCCGTTGTATTAATCTGATTCAGGGAGTGTGAGCTGTTTTATTAATCTGTTTCAGGGAGCTCGCGCTGTTGTATTAATCTGATTCAGGGAGTGTGCGCTGTTTTATTAATCTGTTTCATGGAGCTCGCGTTGTTGTATTAATCTGTTTCAGGGAGTTTCCGCTGTTGTATTAATCAGTTTCAGGGAGCTCGCGCAGTTGTATTAATCTGTTTCAAGGAGTTCACACTTTTGTATTAATCTGTTTCAGGGAGTTTTCACTGTTCTATTAACCCTTGTAAGAGAGCTCGCGTTGTATTAATGTGTTTCAGGGATTTCGCGCTGTTGTATTAATCAGTTTCACGGAGTTTGCGCTGTTGTATTATTCTGTTTCAAGGAGTTCACACTTTTGTATTCATCTGTTTAAGGGAGTTTGAACTGTTCTATTAATCCTTTTAAGGGAGCTCGCGTTATATTAATGTGTTTCAGGGATTTCGCGCTGTTGTATTATTCTGTTTCGGGGAGTTTGAGCTGTTGTATTAATCTGATTCAGGGAGTTAGCGCGGTTGTATTAATTTGTTTGAGTGAGCTCCCGCTGATATATTATTCTGTTTCAGGGAGTTTGCGCTGTTTTATTAATCTGTTTCAGGGAGCTCGCGCTGATTTATTAATCTGTTTCAGTGAGTTCACGCTGTTGTATTAATCTGTTTCTGTGTGTTCTCGCTGTTGTATTATTCTGTTTCAGGGAGTTCACGCTGTTGTATTAATCTGTTTCAGGGAGTTTGCACTGTTGTATTAATCTGTTTCAGGGAGTTCATGCTGTTGTATTAGTCTGTTTCAGGGAGTTCACGCTGTTGCATTATTCTGTTTTAGGGAGTTCACGCTGTTGCATTAATCTGTTTCAGGGAGTTTGCACTGTTGTATTAATCTGTTTCAGGGAGTTCACGCTGTTGTATTAATCTGATTCAGGGAGTTCACGCTGTTGTATTATTCTGTTTCAGGGAGTTCACGCTGTTGTATTAATCTGTTTCAGGGAGTTTGCACTGTTGTATTAATCTGTTTCAGGGAGTTCATGCTGTTGTATTAATCTGTTTCAGGGAGTTTGCACTGTTGTATTAATCTGTTTCAGGGAGTTCACGCTGTTGTATTAATCTGTTTTAGGGAGTTCACACTGTTGTATTAATCTGTTTCATGGAGTTTGCACTGTTGTAATAATCTGTTTCAGGGAGTTTGCACTGTTGTATTAACCTGTTTCAGGGAGTTTGCGTTGTATTAATCTGTTTCAAGTAGTTCACACTGTTGTAATAAACTGTTTCAGGGAGTTCACGCTGTTGTTTTAATCTGTTTCAGGGAGTTTGCACTGTTGTATTAATCTGTTTCAGGGAGTTCATGCTGTTGTATTAATCTGTTTCAGGGAGTTCACGCTGTTGCATTAATCTGTTTCAGGGAGTTTATACTGTTGTATTAATCTGTTTCAGGGAGTTTGCACTGTTGTATTAATCTGTTTGAGGGAGTTCACGCTGTTGTATTAATCTGTTTCAGGGAGTTCATGCTGTTGTATTAATCAGTTTCAGGGAGTTTGCACTGTTGTATTAATCTGTTTCAAGGAGTTCACACTGTTGTAATAATCTGTTTCATGGAGTCTGCGCTGTTGTATACATCTGCTTCTGGGATCTCGCGTTGTATTAATGTGTTTCAGGGATTTTATGCTGTTGTATTAATCTGTTTCATGAAGCTCGCACTGTTCTATTAATCAGTCTCAGGGAGTTTGCGCTGTTCTATTAATCTCTTTCAGGATTTCATGGACTTCTCACTGTTGGATTAATCTGTTTTAGGGAGTTCAAGACGTTGTATTAATCTGTGTCATGGAGTACACACTGTTCTACAAATCTATTTCAGGGAGTTCACGCTGTTGTATTAATCTGTTTCAGGGAGTTCACGCTGTTGTATTAATCTGTTTCAGGGAGTTCACGCTGTTGTATTTATCTGTTTCAGGGAGTTCACGCTGTTGTATTAATCTGTTTCAGGGAGTTTGCGCTGTTGTATTAATCTGTTTCAGGGAGTTCATGCTGTTGTATTAATCTGTTTCAGGATTTCATGGACTTCTCACTATTGGCTTAATCTGTTTCTGGGAGCTCGTGCAGTAATATTAATCTTTTTCAGGGAATTAGCGCTGTTGTATTAATCTGTTTGACGGAGCTCGCGCTGTTGTATTAATCTGTTTCAGGGAGTGTGCGCTGTTTTATTAATCTGTTTCAGGGAGCTCGCGCTATTCTATTAATCTGTTTTCGGGAGTTCACGCCGTTGTATTAATCTGTTTCAGGGAGTTTGCGCTGTTGTATTAATCAGTTTCAGGGAGTTTGCGCTGTTGTATTATTCTGTTTCAAGGAGTTCACACTTCTGTTTTCATCTGTTTCAGGGAGTTAGCGCGGTTGTATTAATTTGTTTGAGGGAGCTCCCGCTGATATATTATTCTGTTTCAGGGAGTTTGCGCTGTTTTATTAATCTGTTTCAGGGAGCTCGCGCTGATTTATTAATCTGTTTCAGTGAGTTCACGCTGTTGTATTAATCTGTTTCTGTGAGTTATCGCTGTTGTATTAATCTGTTTCAAGGATTTCACGATGATGTATTAATCTATTTCAGGCAGTTCACGCTGTTGTATTATTCTGTTTTAGGCAGTTCACGCTGTTGTATTAATCTGTTTCAGGGAGGTCGCGCTGCTGTATTAATCTGTTTCAGGGAGTTTGCGCTGTTCTATTAAACTGTTTCAGGGAGCTCGCCTTGTTTTAATGTGTTTCTGCGATTTCGCGCTGTTGTATTCATCTGTTTCTGGGAGTTCACGCTGTTGTGTTCATCTGTTTTATGGAGTTCACGATGTTGTATTAATCAGTGTCATGGAGTACACACTGTTCTACTAATCTATTTCAGGAAGTTCACGCTGTTGTATTAATCTGTTTCAGGGAGTTCATGCTGTTGTATTAATCTGTTTCAGGGAGTTCACGCTTTTGAATTAATCAGTTTCATGGACTTCACGCTGTTGTATTAATCAGTTTCAGAGAGTTTGCGTTGTATTAATCTGTTTCAAGGAGTTCACACTGTTGTAATAATCTGTCTCAGGGAGTCTGCGCTGTTGTATTCATCTGTTTCTGGGAGCTCGCGTTGTATTAATGTGTTATAGGGATTTCGCGCTGTTGTATTAATCTGTTTCATGAAGCTCGCACTGTTCTATTAATCAGTCTCAGGGAGTTTGCGCTGTTGTATTAATCTGTTTCAGGATTTCATGGACTTCTCACTTTTGGATTAATCTGTTTTAGGGAGTTCACGATGTTGTATTAATCTGTTTCAGGGAGTTCACGCTGTTGTATTAATCTGTTTCAGGGAGTTCACGCTGTTGTATTAATCTGTTTCAGGGAGTTTGCACTGTTGTATTAATCTGTTTCAGGGAGTTCATGCTGATGTATTAATCTGTTTCAGGATTTCATTGACTTCTCACTATTGGCTTAATCTGTTTCTGGGAGCTCGTGCAATAGTATTAATCTTTTTCAGGCAGTTAGCGCTGTTGTATTAATCTGTTTGACGGAGCTCGCGCCGTTGTATTAATCTGATTCAGGGAGTGTGCGCTGTTTTATTAATCTGTTTCAGGGAGCTCGCGCTGTTGTATTAATCTGATTCAGGGAGTGTGCGCTGTTTTATTAATCTGTTTCAGGGAGCTCGCGCTGTTGTATTAATCTGTTTCAGGGAGTTTGCGCTGTTGTATTAATCAGTTTCAGGGAGCTCGCGCTGTTGTATTAATCTGTTTCAAGGAGTTCACACTTTTGTATTAATCTGTTTCAGCGAGTTTGCACTGTTCTATTAACCCTTGTAAGAGAGCTCGCGTTGTATTAATGTGTTTCAGGGATTTTGCGCTGTTGTATTAATCAGTTTCACGGAGATTGCGCTGTTGTATTATTCTGTTTCAAGGAGTTCACACTTTTGTATTCATCTGTTTCAGGGAGTTTGCACTGTTCTATTAACCCTTGTAAGAGAGCTCGCGTTGTATTAATGTGTTTCAGGGATTTTGCGCTGTTGTATTAATCAGTTTCACGGAGTTTGCGCTGTTGTATTATTCTGTTTCAAGGAGTTCACACTTTTGTATTCATCTGTTTCAGGGAGTTTGCACTGTTCTATTAATCCTTTTAAGGGAGCTCGCGTTATATTAATGTGTTTCAGGGATTTCGCGCTGTTGTATTATTCTGTTTCGGGGAATTTGAGCTGTTGTATTAATCTGTTTCAGGGAGTTAGCGCGGTTGTATTAATTTGTTTGAGTGAGCTCCCGCTGATATATTATTCTGTTTCAGGGAGTTTGCGCTGTTTTATTAATCTGTTTCAGGGAGCTCGCGCTGATTTATTAATCTGTTTCAGTGAGTTCACGCTGTTGTATTAATCTGTTTCTGTGTGTTCTCGCTGTTGTATTATTCTGTTTCAGGGAGTTCACGCTGTTGTATTAATCTGTTTCAGGGAGTTTGCACTGTTGTATTAATCTGTTTCAGGGAGTTCATGCTGTTGTAGTAATCTGTTTCAGGGAGTTCACGCTGTTGTATTATTCTGTTTCAGGGAGTTCACGCTGTTGTATTAATCTGTTTCAGGGAGTTTGCACTGTTGTATTAATCTGTTTCAGGGAGTTCACGCTGTTGTATTATTCTGATTCAGGGAGTTCACGCTGTTGTATTATTCTGTTTCAGGGAGTTCACGCTGTTGTATTAATCTGTTTCAGGGAGTTCACGCTGTTGTATTAATCTGTTTCAGGGAGTTTGCACTGTTGTATTAATCTGTTTCAGGGAGTTCATGCTGATGTATTAATCTGTTTCAGGATTTCATTGACTTCTCACTATTGGCTTAATCTGTTTCTGGGAGCTCGTGCAATAGTATTAATCTTTTTCAGGCAGTTAGTGCTGTTGTATTAATCTGTTTGACGGAGCTCGCGCCGTTGTATTAATCTGATTCAGGGAGTGTGCGCTGTTTTATTAATCTGTTTCAGGGAGCTCGCGCTGTTGTATTAATCTGATTCAGGGAGTGTGCGCTGTTTTATTAATCTGTTTCAGGGAGCTCGCGCTGTTGTATTAATCTGTTTCAGGGAGTTTGCGCTGTTGTATTAATCAGTTTCAGGGAGCTCGCGCTGTTGTATTAATCTGTTTCAAGGAGTTCACACTTTTGTATTAATCTGTTTCAGCGAGTTTGCACTGTTCTATTAACCCTTGTAAGAGAGCTCGCGTTGTATTAATGTGTTTCAGGGATTTTGCGCTGTTGTATTAATCAGTTTCACGGAGATTGCGCTGTTGTATTATTCTGTTTCAAGGAGTTCACACTTTTGTATTCATCTGTTTCAGGGAGTTTGCACTGTTCTATTAACCCTTGTAAGAGAGCTCGCGTTGTATTAATGTGTTTCAGGGATTTTGCGCTGTTGTATTAATCAGTTTCACGGAGTTTGCGCTGTTGTATTATTCTGTTTCAAGGAGTTCACACTTTTGTATTCATCTGTTTCAGGGAGTTTGCACTGTTCTATTAATCCTTTTAAGGGAGCTCGCGTTATATTAATGTGTTTCAGGGATTTCGCGCTGTTGTATTATTCTGTTTCGGGGAATTTGAGCTGTTGTATTAATCTGTTTCAGGGAGTTAGCGCGGTTGTATTAATTTGTTTGAGTGAGCTCCCGCTGATATATTATTCTGTTTCAGGGAGTTTGCGCTGTTTTATTAATCTGTTTCAGGGAGCTCGCGCTGATTTATTAATCTGTTTCAGTGAGTTCACGCTGTTGTATTAATCTGTTTCTGTGTGTTCTCGCTGTTGTATTATTCTGTTTCAGGGAGTTCACGCTGTTGTATTAATCTGTTTCAGGGAGTTTGCACTGTTGTATTAATCTGTTTCAGGGAGTTCATGCTGTTGTAGTAATCTGTTTCAGGGAGTTCACGCTGTTGTATTATTCTGTTTCAGGGAGTTCACGCTGTTGTATTAATCTGTTTCAGGGAGTTTGCACTGTTGTATTAATCTGTTTCAGGGAGTTCACGCTGTTGTATTATTCTGATTCAGGGAGTTCACGCTGTTGTATTATTCTGTTTCAGGGAGTTCACGCTGTTGTATTAATCTGTTTCAGGGAGTTTGCACTGTTGTATTAATCTGTTTCAGGGAGTTCATGCTGTTGTATTAATCTGTTTCAGGGAGTTTGCACTGTTGTATTAATCTGTTTCAGGGAGTTCACGCTGTTGTATTAATCTGTTTTAGGGAGTTCACACTGTTGTATTAATCTGTTTCATGGAGTTTGCACTGTTGTATTTATCTGATTCAGGGAATTCATGCTGTTGTATTAATCTGTTTCAGGGAGTTTGCGTTGTATTAATCTGTTTCAAGGAGTTCACACTGTTGTAATAATCTGTTTCAGGGAGTTTGCTCTGTTGTATTAATCTGTTTCAGGGAGTTTGCGTTGTATTAATCTGTTTCAAGGAGTTCACACTGTTGTAATAATCTGTTTCAGGGAGTTTGCACTGTTGTATTAACCTGTTTCAGGGAGTTTGCGTTGTATTAATCTGTTTCAAGGAGTTCACACTGTTGTAATAATCTGTTTCAGGGAGTTCACGCTGTTGTATTAATCTGTTTCAGGGAGTTTGCACTGTTGTATTAATCTGTTTCAGGGAGTTCATGCTGTTGTATTAATCTGTTTCAGGGAGTTCACGCTGTTGTATTAATCTGTTTCAGGGAGTTTGTACTGTTGTATTAATCTGTTTCAGGGAGTTCATGCTGTTGTATTAATCTGTTTCAGGGAGTTTGCACTGTTGTATTAATCTGTTTGAGGGAGTTCACGCTGTTGTATTAATCTGTTTCAGGGAGTTCATGCTGTTGTATTAATCAGTTTCAGGGAGTTTGCACTGTTGTATTAATCTGTTTCAAGGAGTTCACACTGTTGTAATAATCTGTTTCAGGGAGTCTGCGCTGTTGTATACATCTGCTTCTGGGATCTCGCGTTGTATTAATGTGTTTCAGGGATTTTATGCTGTTGTATTAATCTGTTTCATGAAGCTCGCACTGTTCTATTAATCAGTCTCAGGGAGTTTGCGCTGTTCTATTAATCTCTTTCAGGATTTCATGGACTTCTCACTGTTGGATTAATCTGTTTTAGGGAGTTCAAGACGTTGTATTAATCTGTGTCATGGAGTACACACTGTTCTACAAATCTATTTCAGGGAGTTCACGCTGTTGTATTAATCTGTTTCAGGGAGTTCACGCTGTTGTATTAATCTGTTTCAGGGAGTTCACGCTGTTGTATTTATCTGTTTAAGGGAGTTCACGCTGTTGTATTAATCTGTTTCAGGGAGTTTGCGCTATTGCATTAATCTGTTTCAGGGAGTTCATGCTGTTGTATTAATCTGTTTCAGGATTTCATGGACTTCTCACTATTGGCTTAATCTGTTTCTGGGAACTCGTGCAGTAGTATTAATGTTTTTCAGGGAGTTAGCGCTGTTGTATTAATCTGTTACAGGGAGATCACACTGTTTTATTGATCAGTTTCAGGGAGTTTGCGCTGTTGTATTAATCAGTTTCAGGGAGCTCGCGCTGTTGTATTATTCTGTTTCAAGGAGTTCACACTTTTGTATTAATCTGTTTCAGGGAGATTGCACTGTTCTATTAACCCTTGTAAGTGAGCTCACGTTGTATTAATTTATTTCAGGGATTTCGCGCTGTTGTATTAATCTGTTTTATGGAGCTCGCAACGTTGTATTAATCAGTTTCAGGTAGTGTGCGCTGTTATATTAATCTGTTTCAGGGTTTCATGGACTTCACGCTGTTCGATTAATCTGTTTCAGGGAGTTTGCACTGTTGTATTAATCTGTTTCAGGGAGTTCATGCTGTTGTATTAATCTCTTTCAGGGAATTTGCACTGTTGTATTAATCTGGTTCAGGGAGTTCACGCTGTTGTATTAATCTGTTTCAGGGAGTTCACGCTGTTGTATTAATGTGTTTCAGGGAGTTCAGACTGTTGTAATAATCTGTTTCAGGGAGTCTGCGCTGTTGTATTCATCTGTTTTTGGGAGCTCGCATTGTATTAATGTGTTTCAGGTATTTCGCGCCGTTGTATTAATCTGTTAAAGGGAGCTCACACTGTTTTATTTATCAGTTTCAGGGAGTTTGCGCTGTTGTATTAATCTGTTTCAGTATTTCATGGACTTCTCACTGTTGGATTAATCTGTTTCTGGGAGCTCGTGCATTAGTATTAATCTTTTTCAGGGAGTTAGCGCTGTTGAATTAATCTGTTTGACGGAGTTCGCGCTGTTGTATCAATCTGTTTCAGGGAGTGTGCGCTGTTTTATTAATCTGTTTCAGGGAGCTTGCGCTGTTGTATTAATCAGTTTCAGGGAGTTTGCGCTGTTGCATTATTGTGTTTCAAGCAGTTCATACTTTTGTATTCATCTGTTTCAGGGAGTTTGCACTGTTCTATTAATCCTTTTAAGGTAGCTCGCGTTATATTAATGTGTTTCAGGGATTTCGCGCTGTTGTATTATTCTGTTTCGGGGAGTTTGAGCTGTTGTATTAATCTGTTTCAGGGAGTTAGCGCAGTTGTATTAATTTGTTTGAGGGAGCTCCCGCTGATGTATTATTCTGTTTCAGGGAGTTTGCGCTGTTTTATTAATCTGTTTCAGGAAGTTTGCGCTGTTGTATTAATCTGTTTCAGTGAGTTAGCGCGATTGTATTAATTTGTTTGAGGGAGCTCCCGCTGATGTATTATTGTGTTTCATGTAGTTTGCGCTGTTTTATTAATCTGTTTCAGGAAGTTTGCGCTGTTGTATTAATCTGTTTCAGAGTTTCATGGACTTCACGCTGTTTGATTAATCTGTTTGAAGGAGCTCATGCTGTTGTATTAATCTATTTGTGGGACTTTGCGCTGTTGTATTAATCTGTTTCAGGGAGTTCACACTTTTCTATTAATCTGTTTCAGGGAGTTTGCACTGTTCTATTAACCCTTGTAAGAGAGCTCGTGTTGTATTAATGTGTTTCAGGGATTTCGCGCTGTTGTATTAATCTGTTTTAGGGAGTTCGCACTGTTGGATTAATCAGTTTCAGGGAGTGTGCGCTGTTATATTAATCTGTTTCAGGGTTTCATGGACTTCACGCTGTTGGATTAATCTGTTTCAGGAAGCTCGTGCTGTTGTATTAATCTATTTCAGGGAGTTTGCGCTGTTGTATTAATCTGTTTCAGGGAGTTCACGCTGTTGTATTAATCTCTTTCAGAGAGTTTGCACTGTTGTATTAATTTGTTTCAGGGAGTCTGCGCTGTTGTATTAATCTGTTTCAGGGAGCACGCGTTGTATTAATCTGTTTCAGGGATTTCGCGCTGTTGTAATAATCTGTTTCATGAAGATCGCACTGTTCTATTAATCAGTCTCAGGGAGTTTGCGCTGTTGTATTAATCTGTTTCAGGATTTCATGGACTTTTCACTGTTGTATTAATCTGTTTCAGGGAGTTTGCACTGTTGTATTAATCTTTTTCAAGGAGTTCATGCTGTTGTATTAATCTGTTTCAGGGAGTTCACGCTGTTGTATTAATCTGTTACAGGGAGTTCACGCTGTTGTATTTATCTATTTCAGGGAGTTTGCACTGTTGTATTAATCTGTTTCAGGGAGTTCATGCTGATATATTAATCTGTTTCAGGATTTCATGGACTTCTCACTATTGGCTTAATCTGTTTCTGGGAGCTCGTGCAGTAGTATTAATCTTTTTCAGGGAGTTAGCGCTGTTGTATTAATCTGTTTGACGGAGCTCGCGCTGTTGTATTAATCTGATTCAGGGAGTGTGCGCTGTTTTATTAATCTTTTTCAAGGAGTTCATGCTGTTGTATTAATCTGTTTCAGGGAGTTCACACTGTTGTAATAATCTGTTGCAGGGAGTCTGCGCTGTTGTATTCATCTGGTTCTGGGACCTCGCATTGTATTAATGTGTTTCAGGGATTTCGCGCTGTTGTATTAATCTGTTACAGGGAGATCACACTGTTTTATTAATCAGTTTCAGGGAGTTTGCGCTGTTGTATTAATCTGTTTCAGGATTTCATCGACTTCTCACTGTTGGATTAATCTGTTTCTGGGAGCTCGTGCATTAGTATTAATCTTTTTTCAGGGAGTAAGCGCTGTTGTATTAATCTGTTTGACGGAGCTCGCGCTGTTGTATTAATCTGTTTCAGGGAGTGTGCGCTTTTTTATTAATCTGTTTCAGGGAGCTTGCGCTGTTGTATCAATCTGTTTCAGGGAGTGTGCGCTGTTTTATTAATCTGTTTCAGGGAGCTCGCGCTGTTGTATTAATCTGTTTTCGGGAGTTCACGCCGTTGTATTAATCTGTTTCAGGGATCTTGCGCTGTTGTATTAATCAGTTTCAGGGAGTTTGCGCTGTTGTATTATTGTGTTTCAAGCAGTTCATACTTTTGTATTCATCTGTTTCAGACAGTTTGCACTATTCTATTAATCCTTTTAAGGGAGCTCGCGTTATATTAATGTGTTTCAGGTATTTCGCGCTGTTGTATTATTCTGTTTCGGGGAGTTTGAGCTGTTGTATTAATCTGTTTCAGGGAGTTAGCGCAGTTGTATTAATTTTTTTGAGTGGGCTTCCGCTGATGTATTATTCTGTTTCAGGGAGTTTGCGCTGTTTTATTAATCTGTTTCAGGGAGTTTGCACTGTTGTAATAATATTTTTCAGGGAGTTCACGCTGTTGTATTAATCTATTTGTGGGACTTTGCGCTGTTGTATTAATCTGTTTCAGGGAGTTTGCACTGTTGTAATAATATTTTTCAGGGAGTTCACGCTGTTGTATTAATCTATTTGTGGGATTTGCGCTGTTGTATTAATCTGTTTCAGGGAGTTCACACTTTTGTATTAATCTGTTTCAGGGAGTTTGCACTGTTCTATTAACCCTTGTAAGAGAGCCCGCGTTGTATTAATGTGTTTCAGGGATTTTGCGCTGTTGTATTAATCTGTTTTAGGGAGTTTGCACCGTTGTATTAATCAGTTTCAGGGAGTGTGCGCTGTTATATTAATCTGTTTCAGGGTTTCATGGACTTCACGCTGTTGGATTAATCTGTTTCAGGAAGCTCGTGCTGTTGTATTAATCTATTTCAGGGAGTTTGCTCTGTTGTATTAATCTGTTTCAGGGAGTTCACGCTGTTGTATTAATCTCTTTCAGAGAGTTTGCACTGTTGTATTAATTTGTTTCAGGGAGTCTGCGCTGTTGTATTAATCTGTTTCAGGGAGCACGCGTTGTATTAATGTGTTTCAAGGATTTCGCGCTGTTGTAATAATCTGTTTCATGAAGCTCGCACTGTTCTATTAATCAGTCTCAGGGAGTTTGCGCTGTTGTATTAATCTGTTTCAGGATTTCATGGACTTCTCACTGTTGATTTAATCTGTTTTAGGGAGTTCACGATGTTGTATTAATCTGTTTCAGGGAGTTCACGCTGTTGTATTAATCTGTTTCAGGGAGTTTGCACTGTTGTATTAATCTTTTTCAAGGAGTTCATGCTGTTGTATTAATCTGTTTCAGGGAGTTCGCGCTGTTGTATCAATCAGTTTCAGGGAATTCGCGCTGTTGTATTAATCTGTTTTAGGGCGTTCACGCTGTTGTATTAATCTGTATTAGAGAGTTCACGCTGTTGTATTAATATTTTTTAGGGATTTCTTCCTGTTGCATTGATCTGTTGCAGGGAGCTCCACTTGTAATAATCTTTTTCAGGGAGTTTGCTCTGTTCTATTAATCTGTATCAGGGAGCTCGCACAGTTGTATTAATCTATTTCAAGAAGTACACACTTTTCTACTAATCTATTTCACGGACTTCACGCTGTTGTATTAATCTCTTTTAGGTTGTTCACGCTGTTGTAATAATCTGTTTCAGGGAGTTAGCGCTGTTGTATTAATCTGTTTGACGGAGCTCGCGCTGTTGTAATAATTTGATTCAGGGAGTGTGCGCTGTCTTATTAATCTGTTTCAGGGAGCTCGCGCTGTTGTATTAATCTGATTCAGGGAGTGTGCGCTGTTTTATTAATCTGTTTCAGGGAGCTCGCGCTGTTGTATTAATCTGTTTACGGGAGTTCATGCTGTTGAATTAATCTGTTTCAGGGAGTTTGCGCTGTTGTATTAATCAGTTTCAGGGAGCTCGCGCTGTTGTATTATTCTGTTTCAAGGAGTTCACACTTTTGTATTAATCTGTTTCAGGGAGATTGCACTGTTCTATTAATCCTTGTAAGGGAGCTCGCGTTGTATTAATTTATTTCAGGGATTTCGCGCTGTTGTATTAATCTGTTTTATGGAGCTCGCACCGTTGTATTAATCAGTTTCAGGTAGTGTGCGCTGTTATATTAATCTGTTTCAGGGTTTCATGGACTTCACGCTGTTCGATTAATCTGTTTCAGGGAGTGTGCGCTGTTTTATTAATCTGTTTCAGGGAGCTCGCGCTGTTGTATTAATCTGATTCAGGGAGTGTGCGCTGTTTTATTAATCTGTTTCAGGAGGTTTGCGCTGTTGTATTATTCTGTTTCAAGGAGTTCACACTTTTGTATTCATCTGTTTCAGGGAGTTTGCACTGTTCTATTAATCCTTGTAAGAGAGCTCGCGTTGTATTAATGTGTTTCACCAACCCTCTTTTCAATCTTCTTCAGCATGATGCTGAACCAAGCCATGAAAGACCCCAACAATGAAGACGCTGTTTGCATCCGGTACCGCACGGATGGCAGTCTCTTCAATCTGAGGCGCCTGCAAGCTCACACCAAGACACAAGAGAAACTTGTCCGCGAACTACTCTTTGCAGATGATGCCGCTTTAGTTGCCCATTCAGAGCCAGCTCTTCAGCGCTTGACGTCCTGCTTTGCGGAAACTGCCAAAATGTTTGGCCTGGAAGTCAGCCTGAAGAAAACTGATGTCCTCCATCAGCCAGCTCCCCACCATGACTACCAGACCCCCACATCTCCATCGGGCACACAAAACTCAAAACGGTCAACCAGTTTACCTATCTCGGCTGCACCATTTCATCAGATGCAAGGATCGACAATGAGATAGACAACAGACTCGCCAAGGCAAATAGCGCCTTTGGAAGACTACACAAAAGAGTCTGGAAAAACAACCAACTGAAAAACCTCACAAAGATAAGCGTATACAGAGCCGTTGTCATACCCACACTCCTGTTCGGCTCCGAATCATGGGTCCTCTACCGGCACCACCTACGGCTCCTAGAACGCTTCCACCAGCGTTGTCTCCGCTCCATCCTCAACATCCATTGGAGCGCTTACACCCCTAACGTCGAAGTACTCGAGATGGCAGAGGTCGACAGCATCGAGTCCACGCTGCTGAAGATCCAGCTGAGCTGGATGGGTCACGTCTCCAGAATGGAGGACCATCGCCTTCCCAAGATCGTGTTATATGGCGAGCTCTCCACTGGCCAACGTGACAGAGCTGCACCAAAGAAAAGGTACAAGGACTGCCTAAAGAAAACTCTTGGTGCCTGCCACATTGACCACCGCCAGTGAGCTGATAACGCCTCAAACCGTGCATCTTGGCGCCTCACAGTTTGGCGGGCAGCAACCTCCTTTGAAGAAGACCGCAGAGCCCACCTCACTGACAAAAGGCAAAGGAGGAAAAACCCAACACCCAACCCCAACCAACCAATTTTCCCTTGCAACTGCTGCAATCGTGTCTGCCTCTCCCGCATCGGACTTGTCAGCCACAAACGAGCCTGCAGCTGACGTGGACATTTTACCCCCTCCATATATCATCGTCCGCGAAGCCAAGCCAAAGAAAAAAAATTAATCCTTTTAAGGGAGCTCGCGTTATATTAATGTGTTTCAGGGATTTCGCGCTGTTGTATTAATCTGTTTCAGGGAGTTAGCGCAGTTGTATTAATTTGTTTGAGGGAGCTCCCGCTGATGTATTATTCTGTTTCAGGGAGTTTGCGCTGTTTTATTAATCTGTTTCAGAAAGTTTGCGCTGTTGTATTAATCTGTTTCAGAGTTTCATGGACTTCACGCTGTTGGATTAATCTGTTTGAAGGAGCTCATGCTGTTGTATTAATCTGTTTCATAGACTTCACGCTGTTGGATTAATCTGCTTCATGGAGCTCGTGTTGTTGTATTAATCTGTTTCAGGGAGTGTGCGCTGTTTTATTAATCTGTTTCAGGGAGCTCGCGCTGTTGTATTAATCTGATTCAGGGAGTGTGCGCTGTTTTATTAATCTGTTTCAGGGAGTTCATGCTGATGTATTAATCTGTTTCAGGATTTCATGGACTTCTCACTATTGGCTTAATCTGTTCCTGGGAGCTCGTGCAGTAATATTAATCTTTTTCAGGGAATTAGCGCTGTTGTATTAATCTGTTTGACGGAGCTCGCGCTGTTGTATTAATCTGTTTCAGGGAGTGTGCGCTGTTTTATTAATCTGTTTCAGGGAGCTCGCGCTATTCTATTAATCTGTTTTCGGGAGTTCACGCCGTTGTATTAATCTGTTTCAGGGTGTTTGCGCTGTTGTATTAATCAGTTTCAGGGAGTTTGCGCTGTTGTATTATTCTGTTTCAAGGAGTTCACACTTTTGTATTCATCTGTTTCAGGGAGTTAGCGCGGTTGTATTAATTTGTTTGAGGGAGCTCCCGCTGATATATTATTCTGTTTCAGGGAGTTTGCGCTGTTTTATTAATCTGTTTCAGGGAGCTCGTGCTGATTTATTAATCTGTTTCTGTGAGTTATCGCTGTTGTATTAATCTGTTTCAAGGAGTTCACGCTGATGTATTAATCTATTTCAGGCAGTTCACGCTGTTGTATTAATCTGTTTTAGGCAGTTCACGCTGTTGTATTAATCTGTTTCAGGGAGTTCGCGCTGCTGTATTAATCTGTTTCAGGGAATTTGCGCTGTTCTATTAAACTGTTTCAGGGAGCTCGCCTTGTTTTAATGTGTTTCTGGGATTTCGCGCTGTTGTATTCATCTGTTTCTGGGAGTTCACGCTGTTGTGTTCATCTGTTTTATGGAGTTCACGATGTTGTATTAATCAGTGTCATGGAGTTTGCACTGTTGAATTAATCTGTTTCAGGGAGGTAACGCTGTTGTATTAATCTGTTTCAGGGAGTTTGCACTGTTGTATTAATCTGTTTCAGGGAGTTCATGCTGTTGTATTAATCTTTTTCAGGGAGTTCACGCTGTTGTATTAATCAGTTTCAGGGAGTTCACGCTGTTGTATTAATCTGTTTCAAGGAGTTCACACTGTTGTATTAATCTGTTTCAGGGAGTTAGCGCTGTTGTATTAATCTGTTTGACGGAGCTCGCGCTGTTGTATTAATCTGTTTCAGGGAGTGTGCGCTGTTGTATTAATCTGTTTCAGGGAGTTCGCGCTGCTGTATTAATCTGTTTCAGGAAGTTTGCGCTGTTCTATTAAACTGTTTCAGGGAGCTCGCCTTGTTTTAATGTGTTTCTGGGATTTCGCGCTGTTGTATTCATCTGTTTCTGGGAGTTCACGCTGTTGTGTTCATCTGTTTTATGGAGTTCACGATGTTGTATTAATCAGTGTCAGGGAGTTTGCTCTGTTCTATTAATCTGTTTCAGGTAGCTCGCACAGTTGTATTAATCTATTTCAAGGAGTACACACTTTTCTACTAATCTATTTCACGGACTTTACGCTGTTGTATTAATCTGTTTTAGGTTGTTCACGTTGTTGTAATAATCTGTTTCAGGGAGTTCATGCTGATGTATTAATCTGTTTCAGGATTTCATGGACCTCACTATTGGCTTAATCTGTTTCTGAGAGCTCATGCAGTAGTATTAATCTTTTTCAGGGAGTTAGCGCTGTTGCATTAATCTGTTTGACGGAGCTCGCGCTGTTGTAATAATTTGATTCAGGGAGTGTGCGCTGTCTTATTAATCTGTTTCAGGGAGCTCGCGCTGTTGTATTAATCTGATTCAGGGAGTGTGCGCTGTTTTATTAATCTGTTTCAGGGAGCTCGCGCTGTTATATTAATCTGTTTACGGGAGTTCACGCTGTTGTATTAATCAGTTTCAGGGAGCTCGCGCTGTTGTATTATTCTGTTTCAAGGAGTTCACACTTTTGTATTAATCTGTTTCAGGGAGATTGCACTGTTCTATTAACCCTTGTAAGTGAGCTCACGTTGTATTAATTTATTTCAGGGATTTCGCGCTGTTGTATTAATCTGTTTTATGGAGCTCGCACCGTTGTATTAATCAGTTTCAGGTAGTGTGCGCTGTTATATTAATCTGTTTCAGGGTTTCATGGACTTCACGCTGTTCGATTAATCTGTTTCAGGGAGTTTGCACTGTTGTATTAATCTGTTTCAGGGAGTTCATGCTGTTGTATTAATCTCTTTCAGGGAATTTGCACTGTTGTATTAATCTGGTTCAGGGAGTTCACGCTGTTGTATTAATGTGTTTCAGGGAGTCTGCGCTGTTGTATTCATCTGTTTTTGGGAGCTCGCATTGTATTAATGTGTTTCAGGGATTTCGCGCCGTTGTATTAATCTGTTAAAGGGAGCTCACACTGTTTTATTTATCAGTTTCAGGGAGTTTGCGCTGTTGTATTAATCTGTTTCTGTATTTCATGGACTTCTCACTGTTGGATTAATCTGTTTCTGGGAGCTCGTGCATTAGTATTAATCTTTTTCAGGGAGTTAGCGCTGTTGAATTAATCTGTTTGACGGAGTTCGCGCTGTTGTATCAATCTGTTTCAGGGAGTGTGCGCTGTTTTATTAATCTGTTTCAGGGAGCTCGCGCTGTTGTATTAATCTGTTTTCGGGAGTTCACGCCGTTGTATTAATCTGTTTCAGGGAGCTTGCGCTGTTGTATTAATCAGTTTCAGGGAGTTTGCGCTGTTGCATTATTGTGTTTCAAGCAGTTCATACTTTTGTATTCATCTGTTTCAGGGAGTTTGCACTGTTCTATTAATCCTTTTAAGGGAGCTCGCGTTATATTAATGTGTTTCAGGGATTTCGCGCTGTTGTATTATTCTGTTTCGGGGAGTTTGAGCTGTTGTATTAATCTGTTTCAGGGAGTTAGCGCAGTTGTATTAATTTGTTTGAGGGGGCTCCCGCTGATATATTATTCTGTTTCAGGGAGTTTGCGCTGTTTTATTAATCTGTTTCAGGAAGTTTGCGCTGTTGTATTAATCTGTTTCAGGGAGTTAGCGCGGTTGTATTAATTTGTTTGAGGGAGCTCCCGCTGATGTACTATTGTGTTTCATGGAGTTTGCGCTGTTTTATTAATCTGTTTCAGGGAGTTAGCGCGGTTGTATTAATTTGTTTGAGGGAGCTCCCGCTGATGTATTATTGTGTTTCATGGACTTCACGCTGTTTGATTAATCTGTTTGAAGGAGCTCATGCTGTTGTATTAATCTCTTTGTGGGACTTTGCGCTGTTGTATTAATCTGTTTCAGGGAGTTCACACTTTTGTATTAATCTGTTTCAGGGAGTTTGCACTGTTCTATTAACCCTTGTAAGAGAGCTCGTGTTGTATTAATGTGTTTCAGGGATTTCGCGCTGTTGTATTAATCTGTTTTAGGGAGTTCGCACTGTTGTATTAATCAGTTTCAGGGAGTGTGCGCTGTTATATTAATCTGTTTCAGGGTTTCATGGACTTCACGCTGTTGGATTAATCTGTTTCAGGAAGCTCGTGCTGTTGTATTAATCTATTTCAGGGAGTTTGCGCTGTTGTATTAATCTGTTTCAGGGAGTTCACGCTGTTGTATTAATCTCTTTCAGAGAGTTTGCACTGTTGTATTAATTTGTTTCAGGGAGTCTGCGCTGTTGTATTAATCTGTTTCAGGGAGCACGCGTTGTATTAATCTGTTTCAGGGATTTCGCGCTGTTGTAATAATCTGTTTCATGAAGATCGCACTGTTCTATTAATCAGTCTCAGGGAGTTTGCGCTGTTGTATTAATCTGTTTCAGGATTTCATGTACTTTTCACTGTTGGATTAATCTGTTTTAGGGAGTTCACGATGTTGTATTAATCTGTTTCAGGGAGTTCACGCTGTTGTATTAATCTGTTTCAGGGAGTTTGCACTGTTGTATTAATCTTTTTCAAGGAGTTCATGCTGTTGTATTAATCTGTTTCAGGGAGTTTACGCTGTTGTATTAATCTGTTACAGGGAGTTCACGCTGTTGTATTTATCTATTTCAGGGAGTTTGCACTGTTGTATTAATCTGTTTCAGGGAGTTCATGCTGATATATTAATCTGTTTCAGGATTTCATGGACTTCTCACTATTGGCTTAATCTGTTTCTGGGAGCTCATGCAGTAGTATTAATCTTTTTCAGGGTGTTAGCGCTGTTGTATTAATCTGTTTGACGGAGCTCGCGCTGTTGTATTAATCTGATTCAGGGAGTGTGCGCTGTTTTATTAATCTATTTCAGGGAGCTCGTGCTGTTGTATTAATCTGATTCAGGGAGTGTGCGTTGTTTTATTAATCTGTTACAGGGAGCTAGCGCTGTTGTATTAATCTGCTTTCGGGAGTTCACGCTGTTGAATTAATCTGTTTCAGGGAGTTTGCGCTGTTGTATTAATCAGTTTCATGGAGCTCACGCTGTTGTATTAATCTGTTTCAAGGAGTTCACACTTTTGTATTAATCTGTTTCAGGGAGATTGCACTGTTCTATTAACCCTTGTAAGAGAGATCGCGTTGTATTAATGTGTTTCAGGGATTTCGCGCTGTTGTATTAATCTGTTTTAGGGTGTTCGCACTGTTGTATTAATCAGTTTCAGGGAGTGTGCGCTGTTATATTAATCTGTTTCAGGGAGCTCGCGCTGTTTTATTAATCTGTTTCAAGGAGTTCACACTTTTGTATTAATCTGTTTCAGGGAGTTTGCACTGTTCTATTAACCCTTGTAAGGGAGCTCGCGTAATATTAATTTATTTCAGGGATTTCGCGCTGTTGTATTATTCTGTTTCAAGGAGTTCACACTTTTGTATTAATCTGTTTCAGGTAGTGTGTGCTATTATTTTAATCTGTTTCAGGGTTTCATGGACTTCACGCTGTTAGATTAATCTGTTTCAGGGAGTTTGCACTGTTGTATTAATCTGTTTCAGGGAGTTCATGCTGTTGTATTAATCTCTTTCAGGGAATTTGCACTGTTGTATTAATCTGTTTCAGGGAGTTCACGCTGTTGTATTAATCTGTTTCAGGGAGTTCACGCTGTTGTATTAATCTGTTTCAGGGAGTTCACACTGTTTTATTAATCAGTTTCAGGGAGTTTGCGCTGTTGTATTAATCTGTTTCAGGATTTCATCGACTTCTCACTGTTGGATTAATCTGTTTCTGGGAGCTCGTGCATTAGTATTAATCTTTTTCAGGGAGTAAGCGCTGTTGTATTAATCTGTTTGACGGAGCTCGCGCTGTTGTATCAATCTGTTTCAGGGAGTGTGCGCTTTTTTATTAATCTGTTTCAGGGAGCTTGCGCTGTTGTATCAATCTGTTTCAGGGAGTGTGCGCTGTTTTATTAATCTGTTTCAGGGAGCTCGCGCTGTTGTATTAATCTGTTTTCGGGAGTTCACGCCGTTGTATTAATCTGTTTCAGGGATCTTGCGCTGTTGTATTAATCAGTTTCAGGGAGTTTGCGCTGTTGTATTATTGTGTTTCAAGCAGTTCATACTTTTGTATTCATCTGTTTCAGGGAGTTTGCACTATTCTATTAATCCTTTTAAGGGAGCTCGCGTTATATTAATGTGTTTCAGGTATTTCGCGCTGTTGTATTATTCTGTTTCGGGGAGTTTGAGCTGTTGTATTAATCTGTTTCAGGGAGTTAGCGCAGTTGTATTAATTTGTTTGAGTGGGCTTCCGCTGATGTATTATTCTGTTTCAGGGAGTTCACGCTGTTGTATTAATCTATTTGTGGGACTTTGCGCTGTTGTATTAATCTGTTTCAGGGAGTTTGCACTGTTGTAATAATATTTTTCAGGGAGTTCACGATGTTGTATTAATCTATTTGTGGGATTTGCGCTGTTGTATTAATCTGTTTCAGGGAGTTCACACTTTTGTATTAATCTGTTTCAGGGAGTTTGCACTGTTCTATTAACCCTTGTAAGAGAGCCCGCGTTGTATTAATGTGTTTCAGGGATTTCGCGCTGTTGTATTAATCTGTTTTAGGGAGTTCGCACTGTTGTATTAATCAGTTTCAGGGAGTGTGCGCTGTTATATTAATCTGTTTCAGGGTTTCATGGACTTCACGCTGTTGGAGTAATCTGTTTCAGGAAGCTCGTGCTGTTGTATTAATCTATTTCAGGGAGTTTGCTCTGTTGTATTAATCTGTTTCAGGGAGTTCACGCTGTTGTATTAATCTCTTTCAGAGAGTTTGCACTGTTGTATTAATTTGTTTCAGGGAGTCTGCGCTGTTGTATTAATCTGTTTCAGGGAGCACGCGTTGTATTAATGTGTTTCAAGGATTTCGCGCTGTTGTAATAATCTGTTTCATGAAGCTCGCACTGTTCTATTAATCAGTCTCAGGGAGTTTGTGCTGTTGTATTAATCTGTTTCAGGATTTCATGGAATTCTCACTGTTGATTTAATCTGTTTTAGGGAGTTCGCGATGTTGTATTAATCTGTTTCAGGGAGTTCACGATGTTGTATTAATCTGTTTCAGGGAGTTTGCACTGTTCTATTAATCTTTTTCAAGGAGTTCATGCTGTTGTATTAATCTGTTTCAGGGAGTTCACGCTGTTGTATTAATCTGTTTCAGGGAGTTCACGCTGTTGTATTAATCTATTTCAGGGAGTATGCACTGTTGTATTAATCTGTTTCAGGGAGTTCATGCTGATATATTAATCTGTTTCAGGATTTCATGGACTTCTCACTATTGGCTTAATCTGTTTCTGGGAGCTCGTGCAGTAGTATTAATCTTTTTCAGGGAGTTAGCGCTGTTGTATTAATCTGTTTGACGGAGCTCGCGCTGTTGTATTAATCTGATTCAGGGAGTGTGCGCTGTTTTATTAATCTGTTTCAGGGAGCTCGTGCTGTTGTATTAATCTGATTCAGGGAGTGTGCGCAGTTTTATTAATCTGTTTCAGGGAGCTAGCGCTGTTGTATTAATCTGCTTTCGGGAGTTCACGCTGTTGAATTAATCTGTTTCAGGGAGTTTGCGCTGTTGTATTAATCAGTTTCAAGGAGCTCACGCTGTTGTAATAATCTGTTTCAGGGAGTCTGCGCTGTTGTATTCATCTGTTTCAAGGAGTTCACACTTTTGTATTAATCTGTTTCAGGGAGATTGTACTGTTCTATTAACCCTTGTAAGAGAGATCGCGTTGTATTAATGTGTTTCAGGGATTTCGCGCTGTTGTATTAATCTGTTTTAGGGTGTTCGCACTGTTGTATTAATCAGTTTCAGGGAGTGTGCGCTGTTATATTAATCTGTTTCAGGGAGCTCGCGCTGTTTTATTAATCTGTTTCAAGGAGTTCACACTTTTGTATTAATCTGTTTCAGGGAGTTTGCACTGTTCTATTAACCCTTGTAAGGGAGCTCGCGTAATATTAATTTATTTCAGGGATTTCGCGCTGTTGTATTATTCTGTTTCAAGGAGTTCACACTTTTGTATTAATCTGTTTCAGGTAGTGTGCGCTATTATATTAATCTGTTTCAGGGTTTCATGGACTTCACGCTGTTAGATTAATCTGTTTCAGGGAGTTTGCACTGTTGTATTAATCTGTTTCAGGGAGTTCATGCTGTTGTATTAATCTCTTTCAGGGAATTTGCACTGTTGTATTAATCTGTTTCAGGGAGTTCACGCTGTTGTATTAATCTGTTTCAGGGAGTTCACGCTGTTGAATTAATCTGTTTCAGGGAGTTCACACTGTTTTATTAATCAGTTTCAGGGAGTTTGCGCTGTTGTATTCATCTGTTTCTGGGAGCTCACATTGCATTAATGTGTTTCAGGGATTTCGCGCTGTTGTATTAATCTGTTACAGGGAGATCACACTGTTTTATTAATCAGTTTCAGGGAGTTTGCGCTGTTGTATTAATCTGTTTCAGGATTTCATCGACTTCTCACTGTTGGATTAATCTGTTTCTGGGAGCTCGTGCATTAGTATTAATCTTTTTCAGGGAGTAAGCGCTGTTGTATTAATCTGTTTGACGGAGCTCGCGCTGTTGTATCAATCTGTTTCAGGGAGTGTGCGCTTTTTTATTAATCTGTTTCAGGGAGCTTGCGCTGTTGTATCAATCTGTTTCAGGGAGTGTGCGCTGTTTTATTAATCTGTTTCAGGGAGCTCGCGCTGTTGTATTAATCTGTTTTTGGGAGTTCACGCCGTTGTATTAATCTGTTTCAGGGATCTTGCGCTGTTGTATTAATCAGTTTCAGGGAGTTTGCGCTGTTGTATTATTGTGTTTCAAGCAGTTCATAATTTTGTATTCATCTGTTTCAGGGAGTTTGCACTATTCTATTAATCCTTTTAAGGGAGCTCGCGTTATATTAATGTGTTTCAGGTATTTCGCGCTGTTGTATTAATCTGTTTCAGGGAGTTAGCGCAGTTGTATTAATTTGTTTCAGTGGGCTTCCGCTGATGTATTATTCTGTTTCAGGGAGTTCACGCTGTTGTATTAATCTATTTGTGGGACTTTGCGCTGTTGTATTAATCTGTTTCAGGGAGTTTGCACTGTTGTAATAATATTTTTCAGGGAGTTCACGCTGTTGTATTAATCTATTTGTGGGATTTGCGCTGTTGTATTAATCTGTTTCAGGGAGTTCACACTTTTGTATTAATCTGTTTCAGGGAGTTTGCACTGTTCTATTAACCCTTGTAAGAGAGCCCGCGTTGTATTAATGTGTTTCAGGGATTTCGCGCTGTTGTATTAATCTGTTTTAGGGAGTTCGCACGGTTGTATTAATCAGTTTCAGGGAGTGTGCGCTGTTATATTAATCTGTTTCAGGGTTTCATGGACTTCACGCTGTTGGATTAATCTGTTTCAGGAAGCTCGTGCTGTTGTATTAATCTATTTCAGGGAGTTCACGCTGTTGTATTAATCTCTTTCAGAGAGTTTGCACTGTTGTATTAATTTGTTTCAGGGAGTCTGCGCTGTTGTATTAATCTGTTTCAGGGAGCACGCGTTGTATTAATGTGTTTCAAGGATTTCGCGCTGTTGTAATAATCTGTTTCATGAAGCTCGCACTGTTCTATTAATCAGTCTCAGGGAGTTTGCGCTGTTGTATTAATCTGTTTCAGGATTTCATGGACTTCTCACTGTTGATTTAATCTGTTTTAGGGAGTTCACGATGTTGTATTAATCTGTTTCAGGGAGTTCACGCTGTTGTATTAATCTGTTTCAGGGAGTTTGCACTGTTGTATTAATCTTTTTCAAGGAGTTCATGCTGTTGTATTAATCTGTTTCAGGGAGTTCACGCTGTTGTATTAATCTGTTTCAGGGAGTTCACGCTGTTGTATTAATCTATTTCAGGGAGTTTGCACTGTTGTATTAATCTTTTTCAAGGAGTTCATGCTGTTGTATTAATCTGTTTCAGGGAGTTCACGCTGTTGTATTAATCTGTTTCAGGGAGTTCACGCTGTTGTATTAATCTATTTCAGGGAGTTTGCACTGTTGTATTAATCTGTTTCAGGGAGTTCATGCTGATATATTAATCTGTTTCAGGATTTCATGGACTTCTCACTATTGGCTTAATCTGTTTCTGGGAGCTCGTGCAGTAGTATTAATCTTTTTCAGGGAGTTAGCGCAGTTGTATTAATCTGTTTGACGGTGCTCGCGCTGTTGTATTAATCTGATTCAGGGAGTGTGCGCTGTTTTATTAATCTGTTTCAGGGAGCTCGTGCTGTTGTATTAATCTGATTCAGGGAGTGTGCACTGTTTTATTAATCTGTTTCAGGGAGCTAGCGCTGTTGTATTAATCTGCTTTCGGGAGTTCACGCTGTTGAATTAATCTGTTTCAGGGAGTTTGCGCTGTTGTATTAATCAGTTTCAGGGAGCTCACGCTGTTGTAATAATCTGTTTCAGGGAGTCTGCGCTGTTGTATTAATCTGTTACAGGGAGATCACACTGTTTTATTGATCAGTTTCAGGGAGTTTGCGCTGTTGTATTAATCTGTTTCAGGATTTAATGGACTTCTCACTGTTGGATTAATCTGTTTCTGGGAGCTCGTGCATTATTATTAATCTTTTTCAGGGATTTAGCACTGTTTGACGGAGCTCGCGCTGTTGTATGAATCTGTTTCAGGGAGTTCACGCTGTTGTATTAATCTATTTGTGGGACTTTGCACTGTTGTATTAATCTGATTCAGGGAGTGTGCGCTGTTTTATTAATCTGTTTCAGGGAGCTAGCGCTGTTGTATTAATCTGTTTTCGGGAGTTCACGCTGTTGATTTAATCTGTTTCAGGGAGTTTGCGCTGTTGTATTAATCAGTTTCAGGGAGCTCGCGCTGTTGTATTAATCTGTTTCAAGGAGTTCACACTTTTGTATTAATCTGTTTCAGGGAGTTTGCACTGTTCTATTAACCCTTGTAAGAGAGCTCGTGTTGTATTAATGTGTTTCAGGGATTTCGCGCTGTTGTATTAATCTGTTTTATGGAGTTCGCACTGTTGTATTAATCAGTTTCAGGGAGTGTGCGCTGTTATATTAATCTGTTTCAGGGTTTCATGGACTTCACGCTGTTGGATTAATCTGTTTCAGGAAGCTCGTGCTGTTGTATTAATCTATTTTAGGGAGTTTGCTCTGTTGTATTAATCTGTTTCAGGGAGTTCTCGCTGTGGTATTAATCTCTTTCAGAGAGTTTGCACTGTTGTATTAATTTGTTTCAAGGAGTCTGCGCTGTTGTATTAATCTGTTTCAGGGAGCTAGCGTTGTATTAATGTGTTTCAGGGATTTCGCGCTGTTGTAATAATCTGTTTCATGAAGCTCGCACTGTTCTATTAATCAGTCTCAGGGAGTTTGCGCTGTTGTATTAATCTGTTTCAGGATTTCATGGACTTCTCACTGTTGAATTAATCTGTTTTAGGGAGTTCACGATGTTGTATTAATCTGTTTCAGGGAGTTCACGCTGTTGTATTAATCTGTTTCAGGGAGTTCACGCTGTTGTATTAATCGGTTTCAGGGAGTTCACACTGTTGTATTAATCTATTTCAGGGAGTTTGCACTGTTGTGTTAATCTGTTTCAGGGAGTTCATGCTGATATATTAATCTGTTTCAGGATTTCATGGAGTTCTCACTATTGGCCTAATCTGTTTCTGGGAGCTCGTGCAGTAGTATTAATCTTTTTCAGGGAGTTAGCGCTGTTGTATTAATCTTTTTGACGGAGCTCGCGCTGTTGTATTAATCTGATTCAGGGAGTGTGCGCTGTTTTATTAATCTGTTTCAGGGAGCTCGTGCTGTTGTATTAATCTGATTCAGGGAGTGTGCGCTGTTTTATTAATCTGTTTCAGGGAGCTAGCGCTGTTGTATTAATCTGCTTTCGGGAGTTCACGCTGTTGAATTAATCTGCTTAAGGAAGTTTGCGCTGTTTTATTAATCAATTTCAGGGAGCTCGCGCTGTTGTATTAATCTGTTTCAAGGAGTTCACACTTTTGTATTAATCTGTTTCAGGGAGTTTGAACTGTTCTATTAACCCTTGTAAGAGAGCTCGCGTTGTATTAATGTGTTTCAGGGATTTCGCGCTGTTGTATTAATCTGTTTTATGGAGTTCGCACTGTTGTATTAATCAGTTTCAGGGAGTGTGCGCTGTTTTATTAATCTGTTTCAGGGAGCTCGTGCTGTTGTAATAATCTGATTCAGGGAGTGTGCGCTGTTTTATTAATCTGTTTCAGGGAGCTAGCGCTGTTGTATTAATCTGCTTTCGGGAGTTCACGCTGTTGAATTAATCTGTTTCAGGGAGTTTGCGCTGTTGTATTAATCAGTTTCAGGGAGCTCACGCTGTTGTAATAATCTGTTTCAGGGAGTCTGCGCTGTTGTATTCATCTGTTTCAAGGAGTTCACACTTTTGTATTAATCTGTTTCAGGGAGATTGCACTGTTCTATTAACCCTTGTAAGAGAGATCGCATTGTATTAATGTGTTTCAGGGATTTGGCGCTGTTGTATTAATCTGTTTTAGGGTGTTCGCACTGTTGTATTAATCAGTTTCAGGGAGTGTGCGCTGTTATATTAATCTGTTTCAGGGAGCTCGCGCTGTTTTATTAATCTGTTTCAAGGAGTTCACACTTTTGTATTAATCTGTTTCAGGGAGTTTGCACTGTTCTATTAACCCTTGTAAGGGAGCTCGCGTAATATTAATTTATTTCAGGGATTTCGCGCTGTTGTATTATTCTGTTTCAAGGAGTTCACACTTTTGTATTAATCTGTTTCAGGTAGTGTGCGCTATTATATTAATCTGTTTCAGGGTTTCATGGACTTCACGCTGTTAGATTAATCTCTTTCAGGGAGTTTGCGCTGTTGTATTAATCTGTTTCAGGATTTCATCGACTTCTCACTGTTGGATTAATCTGTTTCTGGGAGCTCGTGCATTAGTATTAATCTGTTTCAGGGAGTTCATGCTGTTGTATTAATCTCTTTCAGGGAATTTGCACTGTTGTATTAATCTGTTTCAGGGAGTTAACGCTGTTGTATTAATCTGTTTCAGCGAGTTCACGCTGTTGTATTAATCTGTTTCAGGGAGTTCACACTGTTTTATTAATCAGTTTCAGGGAGTTTGCACTGTTGTATTCATCTGTTTCTGGGAGCTCACATTGTATTAATGTGTTTCAGGGATTTCGCGCTGTTGTATTAATCTGTTACAGGGAGATCACACTGTTTTATTAATCAGTTTCAGGGAGTTTGCGCTGTTGTATTAATCTGTTTCAGGATTTCATCGACTTCTCACTGTTGGATTAATCTGTTTCTGGGAGCTCGTGCATTAGTATTAATCTTTTTCAGGGAGTAAGCGCTGTTGTATTAATCTGTTTGACGGAGCTCGCGCTGTTGTATCAATCTGTTTCAGGGAGTGTGCGCTTTTTTATTAACCTGTTTCATGGAGCTTGCGTTGTTGTATCAATCTGTTTCAGGGAGTGTGCGCTGTTTTATTAATCTGTTTCAGGGAGCTCGCGCTGTTGTATTAATCTGTTTTCGGGAGTTCACGCCGTTGTATTAATCTGTTTCAGGGATCTTGCGCTGTTGTATTAATCAGTTTCAGGGAGTTTGCGCTGTTGTATTATTGTGTTTCAAGCAGTTCATACTTTTGTATTCATCTGTTTCAGGGAGTTTGCACTATTCTATTAATCCTTTTAAGGGAGCTCACGTTATATTAATGTGTTTCAGGTATTTCGCGCTGTTGTATTATTCTGTTTCGGGGAGTTTGAGCTGTTGTATTAATCTGTTTCAGGGAGTTAGCGCAGTTGTATTAATTTGTTTGAGTGGGCTTCCGCTGATGTATTATTCTGTTTCAGGGAGTTCACGCTGTTGTATTAATCTATTTGTGGGACTTTGCGCTGTTGTATTAATCTGTTTCAGGGAGTTTGCACTGTTGTAATAATATTTTTCAGGGAGTTCACGCTGTTGTATTAATCTATTTGTGGGATTTGCGCTGTTGTATTAATCTGTTTTAGGGAGTTCGCACGGTTGTATTAATCAGTTTCAGGGAGTGTGCGCTGTTATATTAATCTGTTTCAGGGTTTCATGGACCACGCTGTTGGATTAATCTGTTTCAGGAAGCTCGTGCTGTTGTATTAATCTATTTCAGGGAGTTTGCTCTGTTGTATTAATCTGTTTCAGGGAGTTCACGCTGTTGTATTAATCTGTTTCTGGGAGCACGCGTTGTATTAATGTGTTTCAAGGATTTCGCGCTGTTGTAATAATCTGTTTCATGAAGCTCGCACTGTTCTATTAATCAGTCTCAGGGAGTTTGCGCTGTTGTATTAATCTGTTTCAGTATTTCATGGACTTCTCACTGTTGATTTAATCTGTTTTAGGGAGTTCACGATGTTGTATTAATCTGTTTCAGGGAGTTCACGCTGTTGTATTAATCTGTTTCAGGGAGTTTGCACTGTTGTATTAATCTTTTTCAAGGAGTTCATGCTGTTGTATTAATCTGTTTCAGGGAGTTCACGCTGTTGTATTAATCTGTTTCAGGGAGTTCACGCTGTTGTATTAATCTATTTCAGGGAGTTTGCACTGTTGTATTAATCTGTTTCAGGGAGTTCATGTTGATATATTAATCTGTTTCAGGATTTCATGGACTTCTCACTATTGGCTTAATCTGTTTCTGGGAGCTCGTGCAGTAGTATTAATCTTTTTCAGGGAGTTAGAGCTGTTGTATTAATCTGTTTGACGGAGCTCGCGCTGTTGGATTAATCTGATTCAGGGAGTGTGCGCTGTTTTATTAATCTGTTTCAGGGAGCTCGTGCTGTTGTATTAATCTGATTCAGGGAGTGTGCACTGTTTTATTAATCTGTTTCAGGGAGCTAGCGCTGTTGTATTAATCTGCTTTCGGGAGTTCACGCTGTTGAATTAATCTGTTTCAGGGAGTTTGCGCTGTTGTATTAATCAGTTTCAGGGAGCTCACGCTGTTGTAATAATCTGTTTCAGGGAGTCTGCGCTGTTGTATTAATCTGTTACAGGGAGATCACATTGTTTTATTGATCAGTTTCAGGGAGTTTGCGCTGTTGTATTAATCTGTTTCAGGATTTAATGGACTTCTCACTGTTGGATTAATCTGTTTCTGGGAGCTCGTGCATTAGTATTAATCTTTTTCAGGGATTTAGCACTGTTTGACGGAGCTCGCGCTGTTGTATTAATCTGTTTCAGGGAGTTCACGCTGTTGTATTAATCTCTTTGTGGGACTTTGCACTGTTGTATTAATCTGATTCAGGGAGTGTGCGCTGTTTTATTAATCTGTTTCAGGGAGCTAGCGCTGTTGTATTAATCTGTTTTCGGGAGTTCACGCTGTTGATTTAATCTGTTTCAGGGAGTTTGCGCTGTTGTATTAATCAGTTTCAGGGAGCTCGCGCTGTTGTATTAATCTGTTTCAAGGAGTTCACACTTTTGTATTAATCTGTTTCAGGGAGTTTGCACTGTTCTATTAACCCTTGTAAGAGAGCTCGCGTTGTATTAATGTGTTTCAGGGATTTCGCGCTGTTGTATTAATCTGTTTTATGGAGTTCGCACTGTTGTATTAATCAGTTTCAGGGAGTGTGCGCTGTTATATTAATCTGTTTCAGGGTTTCATGGACTTCACGCTGTTGGATTAATCTGTTTCAGGAAGCTCGTGCTGTTGTATTAATCTATTTTAGGGAGTTTGCTCTGTTGTATTAATCTGTTTCAGGGAGTTCTCGCTGTGGTATTAATCTCTTTCAGAGAGTTTGCACTGTTGTATTAATTTGTTTCAGGGAGTCTGCGCTGTTGTATTAATCTGTTTCAGGGAGCTAGCGTTGTATTAATGTGTTTCAGGGATTTCGCGCTGTTGTAATAATCTGTTTCATGAAGCTCGCACTGTTCTATTAATCAGTCTCAGGGAGTTTGCGCTGTTGTATTAATCTGTTTCAGGATTTCATGGACTTCTCACTGTTGAATTAATCTGTTTTAGGGAGTTCACGATGTTGTATTAATCTGTTTCAGGGAGTTCACGCTGTTGTATTAATCTGTTTCAGGGAGTTCACGCTGTTGTATTAATCGGTTTCAGGGAGTTCACACTGTTGTATTAATCTATTTCAGGGAGTTTGCACTGTTGTGTTAATCAGTTTCAGGGAGTTCATGCTGATATATTAATCTGTTTCAGGATTTCATGGACTTCTCACTATTGGCCTAATCTGTTTCTGGGAGCTCGTGCAGTAGTATTAATCTTTTTCAGGGAGTTAGCGCTGTTGTATTAATCTTTTTGACGGAGCTCGCGCTGTTGTATTAATCTGATTCAGGGAGTGTGCGCTGTTTTATTAATCTGTTTCAGGGAGCTCGTGCTGTTGTATTAATCTGATTCAGGGAGTGTGCGCTGTTTTATTAATCTGTTTCAGGGAGCTAGCGCTGTTGTATTAATCTGCTTTCGGGAGTTCACGCTGTTGAATTAATCTGCTTCAGGAAGTTTGCGCTGTTGTATTAATCAATTTCAGGGAGCTCGCGCTGTTGTATTAATCTGTTTCAAGGAGTTCACACTTTTGTATTAATCTGTTTCAGGGAGTTTGAACTGTTCTATTAACCCTTGTAAGAGAGCTCGCGTTGTATTAATGTGTTTCAGGGATTTCGCGCTGTTGTATTAATCTGTTTTAGGGAGTTCGCACTGTTGTATTAATCAGTTTCAGGGAGTGTGCGCTGTTATATTAATCTGTTTCAGGGTTTCATGGACTTCACGCTGTTGGATTAATCTGTTTCATGGAGCTCGTGCTGTTGTATTAATCTATTTCAGGGAGTATGCGCTGTTGTATTAATCTGTTTCAGGGAGTTCACGCTGTTGTATTAATCTCTTTCAGAGAGTTTGCACTGTTGTATTAATTTGTTTCAGGGAGTTCACGCTGTTGTATTAATCTGTTTCAGGGAGTTCACGCTGTTGTATTATTCTGTTTCAGGGAGTTCACGCTGTTGTATTAATCTGTTTCAGGGAGTTTGCACTGTTGTATTAATCTGTTTCAGGGAGTTCACGCTGTTGTATTAATCTGTTTCAGGGAGTTCACGCTGTTGTATTAATCTGTTTCTTGGAGTTTGCACTGTTGTATTTATCTGTTTCATGGAGTTCATGCTGTTGTATTAATCTGTTTCAGGGAGTTTGCGTTGTATTAATCTGTTTCAAGGAGTTCACACTGTTGTAATAATCTGTTTCAGGGAGTCTGCGCTGTTGTATTCATCTGCTTCTGGGAGCTCGCATTGTATTAATGTGTTTCAGGGATTTCGCGCTGTTGTATTAATCTGTTTCAGGATTTCATGGACTTCTCACTGTTGGATTAATCTGTTTCTGGGAGCTCGTGAATTAGTATTAATCTTTTTTAGGGATTTAGCACTGTTTGACGGAGCTCGCGCTGTTGTATTAATCTTTTTCAGGGAGTGTGCGCTGTTTTATTAATCTGTTTCAGGAGGTTTGCGCTGTTTTATTAATCTGTTTCAGGGAGCTCGCGCTGTTGTATTATTCTGTTTCAAGGAGTTCACACTTTTGTATTCATCTGTTTCAGGGAGTTTGCACTGTTCTATTAATCCTTTTAAGGGAGCTCGCGTTATATTAATGTGTTTCAGGGATTTCGCGATGTTGTATTAATCTGTTTCAGGGAGTTAGCGCGGTTGTATTAATTTGTTTGAGGGAGCTCCCGTTGATGTATTATTCTGTTTCAGGGAGTTTGCGCTGTTTTATTAATCTGTTTCAGGAAGTTTGCGCTGTTGTATTTATCTGTTTCAGAGTTTCATGGACTTCACGCTGTTGGATTAATCTGTTTCAGTGAGTTTGCGTTGTCTTATTAATCTGTTTCATGGAGCTCGTGTTGTTGTATTAATCTGTTTCAGGGAGTTCACGCTGTTGTATTAATCTATTTGTGGGACTTTGCGCTGTTGTTTTAATCTGATTCAGGGAGTGTGCGCTGATTTATTAATCTGTTACAGTGAGCTCGCGCTGTTGTATTAATCTGTTTTCGCGAGTTTACGCTGTTGAATTAATCTGTTTCAAGGAGTTTGCGCTGTTGTATTAATCAGTTTCAGGGAGCTCGCGCTGTTGTATTAATCTGTTTCAAGGAGTTCACACTTTTGTATTAATCTGTTTCAGGGAGTTTGCACTGTTCTATTAACCCTTGTAAGAGAGCTCGCGTTGTATTAATGTGTTTCAGGGATTTCGCGCTGTTGTATTAATCTGTTTTAGGGAGTTCGCACTGTTGTATTAATCAGTTTCAGGGAGTGTGCGCTGTTATATTAATCTGTTTCAGGGTTTCATGGACTTCACGCTGTTGTATTAATCTGTTTCAGGAAGCTCGTGCTGTTGTATTAATCTATTTCAGGGAGTTTGCGCTGTTGTATTAATCTGTTTCAGGTAGCTCGCGTTGTATTAATGTGTTTCAGGGATTTCGCGCTGTTGTAATAATCTGTTTCATGAAGCTCGCACTGTTCTATTAATCAGTCTCAGGGAGTTTGCGCTGTTGTATTAATCTGTTTCAGGATTTCATGGACTTCTCACTGTTGGATTAATCTGTTTTAGGGAGTTCACGCTGTTGTATTAATCTGTTTCAGGGAGTTCACGCTGTTGTATTAATCTGTTTCAGGGAGTTTGCACTGTTGTATCAATCTGTTTCAGGGAGTTTATGCTGATATATTAATCTGTTTCAGGATTTCATGGACTTCTCTCTATTGGCTTAATCCGTTTCTGGGAGCTCGTGCAGTAGTATTAATCTTTTTCAGGGAGTTAGCGCTGTTGTATTAATCTGTTTAGGGGAACGCAATTTGCTGAAGATCTCTCCTGGACAACCAATACCACTGCAGTAGTTAATCACAACTCCAGGGTCATGCCTAGCGCGGAATGCCACACTGACCACCGGCTGGTTCGCTGCAAGCTCAACCTTCACTTCAAGCCAAAGCCCAGGAACAATAAAGCCCCCAGAAAGAGGTTCAATGTTGGAAACCTGCAGTCAGACGAAGCGAGAGGAAACTTCCAGGCAAACCTCAAAGCAAAGCTCGACGTTGCAACCCACCTCACGGACCCGTCCCCTGAAACCCTCTGGGATCAGTTGAAGACTACCATACTGCAATCCACTGAAGAGGTACTGGTCTTCTCCTCCAGGAAAAACAAGGACTGGTTTGACGAAAACAGCCAGGAAATCCAGGAGCTGCTGGCAAAGAAGCGAGCTGCCCACCAGGCTCACCTTACAAAGCCGTCCTGTCCAGAGAAGAAACAAGCCTTCCGTCGCGCATGCAGCCATGTTCAGCGCAAACTCCGGGAGATCCAAAATGAGTGGTGGACTAGCCTCGCCAAACGAACCCAGCTCAGCGCGGACATTGGCGACTTCAGGGGTTTCTACGAGGCTCTAAAGGCTGTGTACGGCCCCTCACCCCAAGTCCAAAGCCCGCTGCGCAGCTCAGACGGCAAAGTCCTCCTCAGCGACAAGATCTCCATCCTCAACCGATGGTCAGAACACTTCCAATCTCTTTTCAGTGCCAACCGCTCAGTCCAAGATTCCGCCCTGCTCCAGCTCCCTCAACAGCCCCTAAGGCTAGAGCTGGATGAGGTTCCCACCCTGGATGAGACATATAAGGCAATCGAACAACTGAAACGTGGCAAAGCAGCAGGTATGGATGGAATCCCCCCAGAAGTCTGGAAGGCTGGCATCAAAACTCTGCATGCCAAACTGCATGAGTTTTTCAAGCTTTGTTGGGACCAAGGTAAACTGCCTCAGGATCTTCGTGATGCCACCATCATCACCCTGTACAAAAACAAAGGCGAGAAATCAGACTGCTCAAACTACAGGGGAATCACGTTGCTCTCCATTGCAGGCAAAATCTTCGCTAGGATTCTACTAAATAGAATAATACCTAGTGTCGCCGAGAATGTTCTCCCAGAATCACAGTGCGGCTTTCGCGCAAACAGAGGCACCACTGACATGGTCTTTGCCCTCAGACAGCTCCAAGAAAAGTGCAGAGAACAAAACAAAGGACTCTACATCACCTTTGTTGACCTCACCAAAGCCTTCGACACCGTGAGCAGGAAAGGGCTTTGGCAAATACTGGAGCGCATCGGATGTCCCCCAAAGTTCCTCAACATGATTATCCAACTGCACGAAAACCAACAAGGTCGGGTCAGATACAGCAATGAGCACTCTGAACCCTTCTCCATTAACAATGGTGTGAAGCAAGGCTGTGTTCTCGCACCAACCCTCTTTTCAATCTTCTTCAGCATGATGCTGAACCAAGCCAACAAAGACCCCAACAATGAGGACGCTGTTTACATTCAGTACCGCACGGATGGCAGTCTCTTCAATCTGAAGCGCCTGCAAGCTCACACCAAGACACAAGAGAAACTTGTCCGTGAACTACTCTTTGCAGATGATGCCGCTTTAGTTGCCCATTCAGAGCCAGCTCTTCAGCGCTTGACGTCCTGCTTTGCGGAAACTGCCAAAATGTTTGGCCTGGAAGTCAGCCTGAAGAAAACTGAGGTCCTCCATCAGCCAGCTCCCCACCATGACTACCAGACCCCCACATCTCCATCGGGCACACAAAACTCAAAACGGTCAACCAGTTTACCTATCTCGGCTGCACCATTTCATCAGATGCTAGGATCGACAAAGAGATAGACAACAGACTCGCCAAGGCAAATAGCGCCTTTGGAAGACTACACAAAAGAGTCTGGAAAAACAGCCAAATGAAAAACCTCACAAAGATAAGCGTATACAGAGCCGTTGTCATACCCACACTCCTGTTCGGCTCCGAATCATGGGTCCTCTACCGGCACCACCTACAGCTCCTAGAACGCTTCCACCAGCGTTGTCTCCGCTCCATCCTCAACATCCATTGGAGCGCCTACACCCCTAACGTCGAAGTACTCGAGATGGCAGAGGTCGACAGCATCGAGTCCACGCTGCTGAAGATCCAGCTGCGCTGGATGGGTCACGTCTCCAGAATGGAGGACCATCGCCTTCCCAAGATCGTGTTATATGGCGAGCTCTCCACTGGCCACCGTGACAGAGGTGCACCAAAGAAAAGGTACAAGGACTGCCTAAAGAAATCTCTTGGTGCCTGCCACATTGACCACCGCCAGTGGGCTGATAACGCCTCAAACCGTGCATCTTGGCGCCTCACAGTTTGGCGGGCAGCAACCTCCTTTAAAGAAGACCGCAGAGCCCACCTCACTGACAAAAGGCATAGGAGGAAAAACCCAACACCCAACCCCAACCAACCAATTTTCCCTTGCAACCGCTGCAATCGTGTCTGCCTGTCCGGCATCGGACTTGTCAGCCACAAACGAGCCTGCAGCTGACGTGGACTTTTTACCCCCTCCATAAATCTTCGTCCGCGAAGCCAAGCCAAAGAGAAAAGAGAGATTAATCTGTTTGACGGAGCTCGCGCTGTTGTATTAATATGATTCAGGGAGTGTGCGCTGTTTTATTAATCTGTTTCAGGGAGCTCGTGCTGTTGTATTAATCTGATTCAGGGAGTGTGCGCTGTTTTATTAATCTGTTTCAGGGAGCTAGCGCTGTTGTATTAATCTGCTTTCGGGAGTTCACGCTGTTGAATTAATCTGTTTCAGGGAGTTTGCGCTGTTGTATTAATCAGTTTCAGGGAGCTCGCGCTGTTGTATTAATCTGTTTCAAGGAGTTCACACTTTTGTATTAATCTGTTTCAGGGAGTTTGCACTGTTCTATTAACCCTTGTAAGAGAGATCGCGTTGTATTAATGTGTTTCAGGGATTTCGCGCTGTTATATTAATCTGTTTTAGGGTGTTCGCACTGTTGTATTAATCTGTTTCAGGGAGTTTGCACTGTTGTATTAATCTGTTTCAGGTAGTTCACGCTGTTGCATTAATCTGTTTCAGGGAGTTCACGCTGTTGTATTAATCTGTTTCAGGGAGTTTGCACTGTTGTATTTATCTGTTTCAGGGACTTAATGCTGTTGTATTAATCTGTTTCAGGGAGTTTGCGTTGTATTAATTTCTTTCAAGGAGTTCACACTGTTGTAATAATCTGTTGCAGGGAGTCTGCGCTGTTGTATTCATCTGGTTCTGGGACCTCGCATTGTATTAATGTGTTTCAGGGATTTCGCGCTGTTGTATTAATCTGTTACAGGGAGATCACACTGTTTTATTAATCAGTTTCAGGGAGTTTGCGCTGTTGTATTAATCTGTTTCAGGATTTCATGGACTTCTCACTGTTGGATTAATCTGTTTCTGGGAGCTCGTGCATTAGTATTAATCTTTTTCAGGGATTTAGCACTGTTTGACGGAGCTCGCGCTGTTGTATTAATCTTTTTCAGGGAGTGTGCGCTGTTTTATTTATCTGTTTCAGGAGGTTTGCGCTGTTTTATTAATCTGTTTCAGGGAGCTCGCGCTGTTGTATTATTCTGTTTCAAGGAGTTCACACTTTTTGATTCATCTGTTTCAGGGAGTTTGCACTGTTCGATTAATCCTTTTAAGGGAGCTCGCGTTATTTTAATGTGTTTCAGGGAATTCGCGCTGTTGTATTAATCTGTTTCAGGGAGTTAGCGCGGTTGTATTAATTTGTTTGAGGGAGCTCCCGCTGATGTATTATTCTGTTTCAGGGAGTTTGCGTTGTCTTATTAATCTGTTTCATGGAGCTCGTGTTGTTGTATTAATCTGTTTCAGGGAGTTCACGCTGTTGTATTAATCTATTTGTGGGACTTTGCGCTGTTGTATTAATCTGATTCAGGGAGTGTGCGCTGATTTATTAATCTGTTTCAGGGAGCTCGCGCTGTTGTATTAATCTGATTCAGGGAGTGTGCGCTGTTTTATTAATCTGTTTCAGGGAGCTAGCGCTGTTGTATTAATCTGTTTCAGAGAGTTTGCACTGTTGTATTAATTTGTTTCAGGGAGTTCACGCTGTTGTATTAATCTGTTTCATGGAGTTCACGCTGTTGTATTATTCTGTTTCAGGGAGTTCACGCTGTTGTATTAATCTGTTTCAGGGAGTTTGCACTGTTGTATTAATCTGTTTCAGGGAGTTTGCACTGTTCTATTGATCCTTTTAAGGGAGCTCGCGTTATATTAATGTGTTTCAGGGATTTCACGCTGTTGTATTAATCTGTTTCAGGGAGTTAGCGCGGTTGTATTAATTTGTTTGAGGGAGCTCCCGCTGATGTATTAATCTGATTCAGGGAGTGTGCGCTGTTTTATAAATCTGTTTCAGGGAGCTCGCGCTGTTGTATTAATCTGATTCAGGGAGTGTGCGCTGTTTTATTAATCTGTTTCAGGGAGCTAGCGCTGTTGTATTAATCTGTTTTCGGGAGTTCACGCTGTTGAATTAATCTGTTTCAGGGAGTTTGCGCTGTTGTATTAATCAGTTTCAGGGAGTTCGCGCTGTTGTATTAATCTGTTTCAAGGAGTTCACACTTTTGTATTAATCTGTTTCAGGGAGTTTGCACTGTTCTATTAACCCTTGTAAGAGAGCTCGCGTTGTATTAATGTGTTTCAGGGATTTCGCGCTGTTGTATTAATCTGTTTTAGGGAGTTCGCACTGTTGTATTAATCTGTTTCAGGGAGTGTGCGCTGTTATATTAATCTGTTTCATGGTTTCATGGACTTCACGCTGTTGGATTGATCTGTTTCAGGAAGCTCGTGCTGTTGTATTAATCTATTTCAGGGAGTTTGCGCTGTTGTATTAATCTGTTTCAGGGAGTTCACGCTGTTGTATTAATCTGTTTCAGCGAGTTTGCACTGTTGTATTAATCTTTTTCAAGGAGTTCATGCTGTTGTATTAATCTGTTTCAGGGAGTTCACGCTGTTGTATTAATCTGTATCAGGGAGTTCACGCTGTTGTATTAATCTATTTCAGGGAGTTTGCGCTGTTGTATTAATCTGTTTCAGGGAGTTCACGCTGTTGTATTAATCTGTTTCAGCGAGTTTGCACTATTGTATTAATCTTTTTCAAGGAGTTCATGCTGTTGTATTAATCTGTTTCAGGGAGTTCACGCTGTTGTATTAATCTGTATCAGGGAGTTCACGCTGTTGTATTAATCTATTTCAGGGAGTTTGCACTGTTGTATTAATCTGTTTCAGGGAGTTCATGCAGATGTATTAATCTGTATCAGGATTTCATGGATTTCTCACTATTGGCTTAATCTGTTTCTGGGAGCTCGTGCAGTAGTATTAATCTTTTTCAGGGAGTTAGCGCTGTTGTATTAATCTGTTTGACGGAGCTCGCGCTGTTGTATTAATCTGATTCAGCGAGTGTGCGCTGTTTTATTAATCTGTTTCAGGGAGCTCGTGCTGTTTTATTAATCTGTTTCAAGGAGTTCACACTTTTGTATTAATCTGTTTCAGGGAGTTTACACTGTTCTATTAACCCTTGTAAGAGAGCTCGCGTTGTATTAATGTGTTTCAGGGATTTCGCGCTGTTGTATTAATCTGTTTCAGAGAGTTAGCGCGGTTGTATTAATTTGTTTGAGGGAGCTCCCGCTGATGTATTATTCTGTTTCAGGGAGTTTGCGCTGTTTTATTAATCTGTTTCAGGAAGTTTGCGCTGTTGTATTTATCTGTTTGAGAGTTTCATGGACTTCACGCTGTTGGATTAATCTGTTTGAAGGAGCTCATGCTGTTGTATTAATCTGTTTCAGTGAGTTTGCGTTGTCTTATTAATCTGTTTCATGGAGCTCGTGTTGTTGTATTAATCTGTTTCAGGGAGTTCAGGCTGTTGTATTAATCTATTTGTGGGACTTTGCGCTGTTGTTTTAATCTGATTCAGGGAGTGTGCGCTGTTTTATTAATCTGTTACAGGGAGCTAGCGCTGTTGTATTAATCTGATTCAGGGAGTGTGCGCTGTTTTATTAATCTGTTTCAGGGAGCTAGCGCTGTTGTATTAATCTGTTTTCGCGAGTTCACGCTGTTGAATTAATCTGTTTCAAGGAGTTTGCGCTGTTGTATTAATCAGTTTCAGGGAGCTCGCGCTGTTGTATTAATCTGTTTCAAGGAGTTCACACTTTTGTATTAATCTGTTTCAGGGAGTTTGCACTGTTCTATTAACCCTTGTAAGAGAGCTCGCGTTGTATTAATGTGTTTCAGGGATTTCGCGCTGTTGTATTAATCTGTTTTAGGGAGTTCGCACTGTTGTATTAATCTGTTTCAGGGTTTCATGGACTTCACGCTGTTGGATTAATCTGTTTCAGGAAGCTCGTGCTGTTGTATTAATCTATTTTAGGGAGTTTGCTCTGTTGTATTAATCTGTTTCAGGGAGTTCTCGCTGTGGTATTAATCTCTTTCAGAGAGTTTGCACTGTTGTATAAATTTGTTTCAGGGAGTCTGCGCTGTTGTATTAATCTGTTTCAGGGAGCTAGCGTTGTATTAATGTGTTTCAGGGATTTCGCGCTGTTGTAATAATCTGTTTCATGAAGCTCGCACTGTTCTATTAATCAGTCTCAGGGAGTTTGCGCTGTTGTATTAATCTGTTTCAGGATTTCATGGACTTCTCACTGTTGGATTAATCTGTTTTAGGGAGTTCACGATGTTGTATTAATCTGTTTCAGGGAGTTCACGCTGTTGTATTAATCTGTTTCAGGGAGTTCACGCTGTTGTATTAATCGGTTTCAGGGAGTTCACACTGTTGTATTAATCTATTTCAGGGAGTTTGCACTGTTGTATTAATCTGTTTCAGGGAGTTCATGCTGATATATTAATCTGTTTCAGGATTTCATGGACTTCTCACTATTGGCTTAATCTGTTTCTGGGAGCTCGTGCAGTAGTATTAATCTTTTTCAGGGAGTTAGCGCTGTTGTATTAATCTTTTTGCGGAGCTCGCGCTGTTGTATTAATCTGATTCAGGGAGTGTGCGCTGTTTTATTAATCTGTTTCAGGGAGCTCGTGCTGTTGTATTAATCTGATTCAGGGAGTGTGCGCTGTTTTATTAATCTGTTTCAGGGAGCTAGCCCTGTTGTATTAATCTGCTTTCGGGAGTTCACGCTGTTGAATTAATCTGCTTCAGGGAGTTTGCGCTGTTGTATTAATCAATTTCAGGGAGCTCGCGCTGTTGTATTAATCTGTTTCAAGGAGTTCACACTTTTGTATTAATCTGTTTCAAGGAGTTTGCACTGTTCTATTAACCCTTGTAAGAGAGCTCGCGTTGTATTAATGTGTTTCAGGGATTTCGCGCTGTTGTATTAATCTGTTTTAGGGAGTTCGCACTGTTGTATTAATCAGTTTCAGGGAGTGTGCGCTGTTATATTAATCTGTTTCAGGGTTTCATGGACTTCACGCTGTTGGATTAATCTGCTTCATGGAGCTCGTGCTGTTGTATTAATCTATTTCAGGGAGTATGCGCTGTTGTATTAATCTGTTTCAGGGAGTTCACGCTGTTGTATTAATCTCTTTCAGAGAGTTTGCACTGTTGTATTAATTTGTTTCAGGGAGTTCACTCTGTTGTATTAATCTGTTTCAGGGAGTTCACGCTGTTGTATTATTCTGTTTCAGGGAGTTCACGCTGTTGTATTAATCTGTTTCAGGGAGTTTGCACTGTTGTATTAATCTGTTTCAGGGAGTTCATGCTGTTT